>NC_048218.1:67351699-67501144 GCF_002007445.2 Ailuropoda melanoleuca | reverse complement strand
TGGCCTCGGCCACAGAATTAATACATATGGATGTATCCCAATTATCAGAAATGGAATTCAGAGCAACAATGGTCAAGATGATGAGTAAACTTGAAAAAAGCATCAGAGAAAGCGTTGCTGAGAATATAGAATCCCTAAGGGCAGAAATGAGAGCGAATCTGACAGAAATTAAAAACTCAGTGGGCCAAATACAGTCAAAACTAGAGGCTCTGACGGCCAGGGTCACCGAGGCAGAGGAACGCGTTAGCGAATTGGAGGATGGGTTAGTAGAAGAAAAAACGAAAATAGAAGCTGGTCTTAAAAAAATCCACGCCCACGAATGTAGATTACGGGAGATTACTGACTCTATGAAACGATCCAATGTCAGAATCATCGGCATCCCTGAAGGGGTGGAGAAAAACAGAGGTCTAGAAGAGATATTTGAACAAATTGTAGCTGAAAACTTCCCTAATCTAGCAAGGGAAACAAGCATTCGTGTCCAAGAGGCAGAGAGGACCCCATCCAAGCTCAACCAGGACAAACCTACGCCACGGCATGTCATAGTGCAATTCGCAAATATTAGATCCAAGGATACAGTATTGAAAGCGGCCAGGGCAAAGAAATTTCTCACGTACCAAGGCAAAGGTATCAGGATTACGTCAGACCTGTCTACAGAGACCTGGAATGAGAGAAAGGCTTGGGGGGGCATTTTTAA
Source organism: Ailuropoda melanoleuca (assembly GCF_002007445.2). NCBI lineage: Eukaryota > Metazoa > Chordata > Mammalia > Carnivora > Ursidae > Ailuropoda > Ailuropoda melanoleuca. The sequence continues at coordinate 67,500,450 of NC_048218.1, read as the reverse complement.
AGCTCTTTCAGAGAAAAACATGCAGCCAAGGATCCTTTATCCAGCAAAGCTGTCATTCAGAATTGATGGAGAAATAAAGACGTTCCAAAATCGCCAATCATTAACCAATTTCGTAACCACGAAACCAGCCCTACAGGAGATATTAAGGGGGGCTCTATAAAGGTAAAAAGGCCCCAAGAGTGATACAGAGCAGCAAGTCACAACCGATACAAAGACTTTAAAGAGAAATGGCATCATTAAAATCATATCTGTCAATAATCTCTATCAATCTAAATGGCTTAAACTCTCCCATAAAACGCCACAGGGTTGCAGATTGGATAAAAAGACATGACCCATCCATTTGCTGTCTACAAGAGACTCATTTTGAACCCAAAGATGCATTCAGACTTAGAGTAAGGGGATGGAGTACCATCTTCCACGCAAATGGACCTCAAAAGAAAGCTGGAGTAGCAATTCTCATATCAGATAGACTGGATTTTAAACTAGAGGCCATAGAGAGAGATACAGAAGGGCACTATATTATTCTTAAAGGAAGTATTCAACAAGTGGATATGACAATTATTAATATATATGCCCCCAACAGGGGAGCAGCAAGATACACAAGCCAACTCTTAACCAAAATAAAGAGACATATAGATAAGAACACAGTAATAGTAGGGGACCTCAACACCCCACTATCAGAAATAGACAGAACACCCTGGCAAAAACTAAGCAAAGAATCAAAGGCTTTGAATGCCATACTCGACGAGTTGGACCTCATAGATATATATAGAACACTACACCCCAGAACCAAAGAATACTCATTCTATTCAAATGCCCATGGAACATTCTCAAGAATAGATCATGCTCTGGGACACAAAACAGGTCTCAGCCAATACCAAAAGATTGAAATTATCCCCTGCATATTCTCAGACCACAACGCTCTGAAATTGGAACTCAACCACAAGGAAAAACCTGGAAGAAACTCAAACACTTGGAGGCTAAGAACCATCCTGCTCAAGAATGACTCGATAAACCAGGAAATCAAAAAACAAATTAAACAATTTATGGAGACCAACGAGAATGAATACACAACGGTCCAAAACCTATGGGATACTGCAAAGGCAGTCCTAAGGGGGAAATACATAGCCATCCAAGCCTCACTCAAAAGAATAGAAAAATCTAAAATGCAGTTTCTATATTCTCACCTCAAGAAACTGGAACAGCAACAGAGGGACAGGCCTAACCCACTGACAAGGAAGGAGTTGACCAAGATTAGAGCAGAAATCAATGAATTAGAGACCAGAACCACAGTAGAGCAGATCAACAGGACTAGAAGCTGGTTCTTTGAGAGAATCCATAAAATTGATAGACCACTGGCAAAACTTGTCCAAAAACAAAGAGAAAGGACTGAGATTATTAAAATTATGACTGAAAAGGGAGAGGTCACGACCAGCACCATTGAAATTGCAAGGATTATTAGAAACTTTTATCAACAGCTATATGCCAAAAAACTAAACAATCTGGAAGAGATGGAGGCCTTCCTGGAAACCTATAAACTACCAAGACTGAAACAGGAAGAAATAGATTTCTTAAATAGGCCAATTAACTATGAAGAAATTGAGTCAGTGATAAACAACCTTCCAAATAATAAAACTCCAGGCCCAGACGGTTTTCCTGGGGAATTCTACCAAACATTCAAAGAAGAAATAATACCTATTCTCCTAAAGCTATTTCAAAAAATAGAAACAGAAGGAAAGCTACCAAACTCATTCTATGAGGCTAATATTACCTTGATCCCCAAACCAGGCAAAGACCCCCTCAAAAAGGAGAATTACAGACCGATTTCTCTAATGAATATGGATGCCAAAATCCTCAACAAGATCCTTGCTAATAGAATCCAACAGTACATTAAAAGGATTATCCATCATGACCAAGTGGGATTCATACCTGGGATGCAAGCATGGTTCAACACTCGCAAATCAATCAATGTGATACATCATATCAACAAGAAAAGACTCAAGAACCATATGATCCTCTCAATTGATGCAGAAAAAGCATTTGACAAAATACAGCATCCTTTCCTGATTAAAACCCTTCAGAGTGTAGGAATAGAGGGTACATTTCTCAATCTCATAAAAGCCATCTATGAAAAGCCTACTGCAAGCATTATTCTCAATGGGGAAAAGCTGGAAGCCTTTCCCTTAAGATCAGGAACACGACAAGGATGCCCACTCTCGCCACTATTATTCAACATAGTACTAGAAGTCCTTGCAACAGCAATCAGAAGACAAAAAGGGATCAAAGGTATCCAAATCGGCAAAGAAGAAGTCAAACTGTCTCTCTTTGCAGATGACATGATACTCTATATGGAAAACCCAAAGGAATCCACTCCCAAACTATTAGAAGTTATAGAACAATTCAGTAAGGTGGCAGGATACAAAATCAATGCCCAGAAATCAGTTGCATTTCTATACACGAATAACGAGACTGAAGAAAGAGAAATTAGGGAATCCATCCCATTTACAATAACACCAAAAACCATGCGTTACCTTGGAATTAACTTAACCAGAGACGTAAAGGACCTATATGCTAGAAACTATAGATCACTTTTGAAAGATATTGAGGAAGACATAAAAAGATGGAAAAATATTCCATGCTCATGGATTGGAAGAATTAACATAGTTAAAATGTCCATACTACCCAGAGCAATCTACACTTTCAATGCTATCCCGATCAAAATACCGAGGACATTTTTCAAAGAACTGGAACAAATAGTCCTTAAATTTGTATGGAACCAGAAAAGGCCCCGAATCTCCAAGGAACTGTTGAAAAGGAAAAACAAAGCTGGGGGCATCACAATGCCGGATTTCGAGCTGTACTACAAAGCTGTGATCACAAAGACAGCATGGTACTGGCACAAAAACAGACACATCGACCAATGGAACAGAATAGAGAACCCAGAAATGGACCCTCGGCTCTTTGGGCAACTAATCTTTGATAAAGCAGGAAAAAACATCCGGTGGAAAAAAGACAGTCTCTTCAATAAATGGTGCTGGGAAAATTGGACAGCTACATGCAAAAGAATGAAACTTGACCACTCTCTCACACCATACACAAAAATAAACTCCAAATGGATGAAAGACCTCAATGTGAGACAGGAATCCATCAAAATTCTAGAGGAGAACATAGGCAACAACTTCTATGACATCGGCCAGAGCAACCTTTTTCACGACACATCTCCAAAGGCAAGAGAAATAAAAGATAAAATGAACTTATGGGACTTTATCAGGATAAAGAGCTTCTGCACAGCCAAGGAAACAGTCAAAAAAACTAAGAGACAGCCCACGGAATGGGAGAATATATTTGCAAAGGACACCACAGATAAAGGACTGGTATCCAAGATCTACAAAGAACTTCTCAAACTCAATACACGAGAAACAAATAAACAAATCATAAAATGGGCAGAAGATATGAACAGACACTTTTCCAATGAAGACATACAAATGGCTAACAGACACATGAAAAAATGTTCAAAATCATTAGCCATCAGGGAAATTCAAATCAAAACCACACTGAGATACCACCTTACGCCAGTTAGAATGGCAAAGATAGACAAGGCAAGAAACAACAATTGTTGGAGAGGATGTGGAGAAAGGGGATCCCTCCTACATTGTTGGTGGGAATGCAAGTTGGTACAGCCACTCTGGAAAACAGTGTGGAGGTCCCTTAAAAAGTTAAAAATTGAACTACCCTATGACCCAGCCATTGCACTACTGGGTGTTTACCCCAAAGATACAGACGTAGTAAAGAGAAGGGCCATATGCACCCCAATGTTCATAGCTGCATTGTCCACAATAGCCAAATCATGGAAGGAGCCGAGATGCCCTTCAACAGATGACTGGATTAAGAAGCTGTGGTCCATATATACAATGGAATATTACTCAGCTATCAGAAAGAACGAATTCTCAACATTTGCTGCAACATGGACGGCACTGGAGGAGATAATGCTAAGTGAAATAAGTCAAGCAGAGAAAGACAATTATCATATGATTTCTCTCATCTATGGAACATAAGAACTAGGATGATCGGTAGGGGAAGAAAGGGATAAAGAAAAGGGGGGTAATCAGAAGGGGGAATGAAACATGAGAGACTATGGACTATGAGAAACAAACTGAAGACTTCAGAGGGGAGGGGGTGGGGGAATGGGATAGACTGGTGATGGGTAGTAAGGAGGGCACGTATTGCATGGTGCACTGGGTGTTATACGCAACTAATGAAGCATCAAACTTTACATCGGAATCTGGGGATGTACTGTATGGTGATTAACACAATATAATAAAATAAAATTAAAAAAAAAAAAAATAAATAAAAAAANTGATGTGGGGCTCAATCCCATAACGCCGGGATCACGCCCTGAGCCGAAGGCAGACGCTTAACCACTGTGCCACCCAGGCGCCCCTAAATAAACCTTTTTTTAAAAAAGAACCCTATACATAGATATTTAAAGTAGTTTCATTCAATAATTGCCAAAACTTGGAAGCAAACAAGTTGTCCTACAGTATGTGAATAGATATATCCAGACAATAAAATATTATTCTGTGCTAACAAAGAAATGAGCTGGCAAGCATGAAAAGACACAGAGGAAACTTAAACGCATAATACTAGGTGAAACAAACCAATCTGGAAAACATATGTACTGTATGATTCCAACTACATGACATTCTGAAGAAGGTAAAACTTTGAAGACAGAAAAAAAAAAATCAGTGGTTGCCAGGGACTCAGAGGGAGGGCAGGAGGCATGAACAGGTAGAACACCGAGAATTTTTAGGGCAGTGAAACTATTCTGTATAAAACTGGAATGGTGGGGACGTCCGGGTGGCTCAGTCAGTGAAGTGTCTGCCTTCGGCTCGGGTCATGACCCTAGGGTCCGGGAATCGAGTCCTGCATCGAGCTCCTGGCTCAGCAGAGAGCCTGCTTCTCCCTCTGCCTGCTGCTCCCTCTGCTTGTGCTCTCTCTCTGACAAATAAATAAATAAAATCTTTAAAAATAAAAATAAATAAAACTGGAATGGTGAACGCATGTCACCAAACATTTGTCAAAACCCACAGAATGTGTAACACAAAAAGTGACACCCAGTGTAAACTATGAACGTTAGTTAATGATAATGTATCAGTATTGGCTCATCGATGACAACAAATACACTGCTTTAATGTAAGATGTTGATAAGGGGTATATAGGAACTCTATTTTCTGCTCAATTTTTCTATAAACCTAAAACTGAAGTCTATAAAAAAAAAAAAAAGCAATGCCCAAACAATACTCACATGGTATTTAAGTTATGTACACCTTTCTACCACAAATGGGAATAATGCTGGTGTCGTTTGCACATTATTAGTGACCTACATTCTACAGATGAGTTCCAATAAGGAGCATCCAGGTTACGGCTTCAGCAAGGGGAGGGGCTGTTCCGGCTCCTTTTGTTTGCCTTTCTAGAGTAGAGACTGAGTGACCATGATGAAATTAATACCTCATACAGCTTGAACTTCTGACCAAAACCTCAAAAGCCTTAAAACCTGACAAATTTTCTCCTTTCTTTTGCTTTGAAAAACAACATGATCTGTCACCCCTGAATAATACTGAAGTGGGATACATTAAAAAATAACCGAGGGGTGGCTGGCTGGCTCAGTCAGAAGAGCATACCACTCTTGATCTCAAGGTTGTGAGTTTGAGACCCACGTTGGATATAGAGATGACTTAAAAAAAAAAAAAAGTGAGAATGATTCTTAACCAAACGGGGCTTAAGCAGAGGATTTTTACATGTTATTAATTCTTACTCAGGGGCAGATATGTACACATCTCACAGGTAGAATGCATACTTGAAGCATGTCCTTCGCACCCTCTGCTCCTGGGCGAAGGAAAAATCATTTCATGGCAGGCCCTATGTTGGGGCTTTCCCCAAGACTCACTCATCACACTTATCTTTTACCCATTTTTCTATTCACATACTGGTATTTTTCTTATTATTTTGTAAGACTTTATTGTTAGTGAAGATCATTACCACCAAGAGAATCCTCATTTAAAACTAAATAGAGGAGCTGAGAAGAGATGGATGGAGAGTGAATACTGATGAGTATAGGCTTTCTTTTTTTGAAATAATGAGAATGTTCTGGAAGTAGATAGTAGTAATGATTACACAACTGTGAATATACCAAAACCCACCAAATTGTACACTTTAAAAGAATGAATGCTATGGCATTGACAAAGACTCTCTCCTTGACCAAACTAATCAGGCTCCTCTGAGCCGCCTTCCCCTACTAGGCATGACCTTGGCCTCTGTCCCTGCCTTCAGCCTGCATAGCCCAGTTTAGCAAGACTTCTATTAAGTCAGTTTAGAGAGAATCTCCCACCCTTGACATCTGATCACCCTGGATATCTGACCAAATTCCTCATTCCCCATCCTTGATGTCTAAGCCTTTGGTCTGCTTTCAGCAAGAATCCTGTTAAATTTGTTTACAAAGAATCCTCCACTCCTTATGTCTCTTAGTAATTTTCCATCCACTGACCCTCTCACTGTTCTCACTGGCTAGAAATCCTCAGCTGCCTTTACTACATTCAGAATTGAGCCTAATCTCTCTCCCTATTACAGCAGTCCTGAATAAAGCCTTCCTTACCATTTTAACAGGTCTGAATAATTTCTTTAACAGTATACACATTCTATCTCATAAAGCTCTTATTCAGGAACTAAACAGACAATCTTGTCTGTCTTATATCTAACACTAGGTATGTGATTTTAAAAGTGCCAATTACACAATAGTTAAAATACTAAACAATTTGTTACTGATTTGTCCAAATCTAGATATAATTTTCCAACTTAAATAAGTCTAAATTGATGCCTATCTAATTAGAAGAAAAATTAAAAGAAGAAATTGTCATACATAATGACATGTAAAATAAATCATTGGAAAACTGTCTACATTATTTTCTGCCTTCCAAATAGTGGTACATATATTTCTTTTTTATTTTTCTTACTTGATTAGCTTTTTTTGAAATTACTAAGTAACAAAATGTGCTCACAATGTTAAATCTATAATAGTAGCTATTATTATTATTAGACACTAGGTGCCAGGAACTATCCTAAATGCTTTACATGTATTAATCAATCTAACCATCAAAATATCCCTAGTACAGAATTTATTACCAATTCTAAGGGACAAAGGAAGAGAAAATAACTCAAGGAAAAACAATTCCTGTGCAAACAAGATAAACATGCTCATTTGAGTATTCAGGGTTCATATAAAAAAATTTTATCTTGGTCCCCACATCATTTGATTGTGTTCGATTTCTTAGAGTATGAAAATCTTTGGAATTAGTTGAAAGGCTCTGGAAAAGAAAACTTCCCTTGGCATGCTTTTTATTATCACCTGCTATCAGGGATTTTCAGTGAATTCAGTCTTAAGAAAGATTACTGTAAAGGTATCCAAATCAGTAAGGAAGAAGTAAAACTTCCACAATTTGCAGATGACATGATACCATACATATATATATATCTCAAACCCAAAGATTCCACCAAAAAACTGCTAAAATTGCTAAGCAAATTCAGTGAAGTTGCAGAATACAAAATCAGTGCACAGAAATCTACTGCATTTCTAGACACCAATAATGAAGTAACAGAAACAGAAATTAAGAAAACAATCCCATTTACAATTGCACCAAAAATAACAGACCTAGGAATAAACCTAACAAAAGAGATGAAAGACCTGTACTCTGAAAACTATAAAACACTGAAGAAGGAAATTGAAGACAATAACAAGAAATAGACATTCCATGCTCATGGATTGGAAGAACAAATCTTGTGAAAATGTCTCTACTACCCAAAGCAATCTACATATTTAATGCAATCCTTATCAAAATACCAACAGCATTTTTTATAGAACTAGAACAAATAATCCCAAAATTTGTATGGAATCACACAAGTCCCCAAATAGCCACAGCAATCTTGAAAAAGAAAAGCAAAGCTGGAATCATGACAGAGCTGTAGTGATCAAAATAGTATGGTACTGGCACAAAAACGGACACATAGATCAATGGAACAGAACAGAAAATCCAGAAATAAATCCATAATTATATGGTCAATCAATCTTCGACAAAGCAGGAAAGAATACCCAATGGGAAAAAATTTCTTCAACAAATGTTGGGAAAACTGGACAGTAATGTGCAGAAGGAAGAAACTGGACCGCTTTCTTACACCATCAATAAAAATAAATTCAAAATGGATTAAAGACCTAAATATAAGGCCTGAAATCATAAAAATCCTGGAAGAAAGCATAGGCAGTAACTTCTTTGACAATGGCTGTGGCAACTTTTTCTAGATAGGTCCCCTGAGGCAAGGGAAACAAAACCAAAAATAAACTATTGGGACGGCATTAAAAAAAAAAAAAAGCTACTTCACAGTGAAGGAAACAATCAAGAAAACTAAAAGGCAACCTACAGAATGGGAGAAGATATCTGCAAATGACATATCTGATAAAAGGTTGGTACCCAAAATAAAGAACTTCTAAAACTCAAAACCCAAAATAATCCAGTTAAAAAATGGGCAGAAGACATGAACAGACATTTCTCCAAAGACATACAGACGGCCAACAGACACATGAAAAGATGTTCATCAAAACTTACCATCCGCGAAATGCAAATCAAAACTACAATGAGGTATCACTTCACACCTGACAGAATGGCTAAAATCAACAACACAAGAAACAACAGGTGTTGGTTGAGGATGTGGAGAAAAAAGGAACCATTTGCACTCTTGGTGGGAATGTAAACTGATGCAGCTACTGTAGAAAACAATATGGAGGTTCCTCAAAAAGTTAAAAATAGAACTACCCTATGATCTAGGAATTGCACTACTAGGTTTTTACCCTAAGAACACAAAAACACTAATTCAGAGGGATACATGCACCTCTATGTTTATAGCAACATTATTTACAATAGCCAAGATATGGAAGCAGCCCAAGTATCCATCGATTGAAGAATGGATAAAGAAGATGTTATATACACAATGGACTATTATTCGGCCATAAAAAAGAATGAAATCTTGGCATTTGCAACATGGATGGAGCTAGACAATATTATGCTAAGCAAAATAAGTCAGTCAGAGAAAGACAAATACCATATTTCATTCATTCATATGCGGAATTTAAGAAATAAAACAAGCAAGCAAAAGAAAAAAAAAAGAGAGAGACTAAGACACAGACTCTTAACTAAAGAGAACAAACTCATGGTTACCAGAGCAGGACAGGTATGGGTTAAACAGATGATGAGGATTAAGGAGTGCACTTGTGATGACCACCGGGTGTTATAGAGAAGTGCTGAATCACTGTATTGTATACCTGAAACTGATATCACACTGTATGTTAACTAACCGGAATTGACATTAAAAAAAAGAAAGATTACTGTACAATAGGAAGAATATTCTTGACATATTGTAGATACACATAACTGAAGCCCAGAAATCTTAATTATTGTCCCAGCAGAACTAGGATTAGCACCTAAATTTCTGAGGTCTATTTATCTTCCCTGGGAAGCACAAATTTGATTTGCTTTAGAAATCAAGAACTTCTGGTAAAAGTTTTATGGCACTTTAAAATACCACACAGCAGGGGCGCCTGGGTCTGCCTTCAGCTCAGATCATGATCCCGGAGTCCTAGGGGTGAGCCCCACGTTGGCTCCCTGCTCAAAGAGGAGTCTGCTTCTCCCACTGCCCCACCCCTGCTTGTGTGCACACTCTCTCGCTTGCTTGCTCTCTCACTCTCTCTCTCAATCTCTTGCTCACTCTCCCTCTCAAATAAATAAAAATCTTACAAAAAAAATACAACACAGCAAATAAACCTAATATTACTCGCACCTGGCAATGATATCATAGAAATGCATTTTGTTTTCCCTCTCTTTGCCCAGGGCTTTCAGGAGACTGGTGAAAGTGCCTGACTCTTCCAACTCCTGCATGGTATTTGTAATTATATCACTGAAAAATTGCCTGTATGGAGACACAAAAAGGATGAGTTAATAAGGTATATTTTCTTACATTTACAAAGGGCTACAGAAGTCACACAGGTTAAGACGCAGGATGAAAATCATAACTAAGTTGGAATGACTCCTGGAATGCAAGAATAGTTTAGCATTAGAAAGTCTATTAATAGTATTCAACATATAAACAAAAGCAAAGGGGAAAAACCATATGGCCATCACAACAGATGCAGAAAAGACATTTGGCAAAATTCAATATCCACTCATTTGAAAATAAACAACAAAAACTCTAAGCAAACTAGAAATAAAAGAGAACTTCCTTAACCTAACAAAGTTTACATACCAAGAACTAACAAACATTGAATGTACAGTATGATATTATGTATATAATATTTAAAAACATATAAAACTGTATTGTTTAAATAAAACACATACATACCTAACAAAAGTATCACAAGAGAATGTAAGAAAATAACACCAATTCAGAAGAGAGTTTGTTTTTGGGGTAAGAGTGAGGGAGCTAGCATCAGAGGCTCCAATTGTATCTTAAATATTTTATTTAAAAAAAAACCTCTAAAGTAATCATGGTAAAATGTTAAGATTTGGTGGTTCCACACAGAAGTATTCATTATTTCATTCATTTTTCTGCATTTTAAAAATATTTCATAATTTTGCAAAAGTTAAATCATTAAAAAAAATTTTTTTAAAGAGCTAATGGGGTACCTGGGTGGCTCAGTTGGTTAAGCATCTGCCTTCAGCTCCGGTCATGATCTCAGGGTCCTGGGATGGAGCCCTGCATCAGGCTCCCTGCTCAGTGGGAAGTCTGCTTCTCCTTCTGCCACTCCCCCCCCCATAAACAAATAAAATCTTAAAAAAAATAAAAGAGCTAATAAACCACTCACATTTTAGAGATGAGTAACCCAGGCTCAGGAAGGTTAAATGACTTGCCCAAGGTCACATAACTAAATTGAGAAAAAGGTAGAACTATATAATCCAGGCTTCCTGACTGTCTGTTGCTTTTTATTTTATTTTTTAAAGATTTGTATTTATTTATTTGAGAGAGAGAGCAAGAGAGCACAAGCAGGGGGAGCAGCAGAGGGAGAGGGAGAAGCAGGCTCCCTGCTGAGCAGGGAGCCCCACTCAGGGCTCAGTCCCAGGACCCTGGGATCATGACCTGAGCCAAAGGCAGATGCTTAACCAACTGAGCTACCTAACTGCCCCATCCATTACTTTTTATAATATCCTCATAGGTACAGAATTTTAAAAACTATTTAATGTTTTCATATAGAGTCACTAAGAATTACACTATTTTACATAATAATTTATTGGCAATAGTTCAAACAGAAAGATTCAATAACTATATTAAGAAAAAAGTTAAGTACACCAAAGTAAAAAAAAACAATTGAAAAGATATGAGCCATCTCACAGAGAATGAAAAAGACATTAACTAGATTGGTGTTTATAAGCAGGACACCTTTCTGTCATGTATACAAATCTGACCCAGACTGATTTCACAAGAAACATTACCCCTCTGATGCAGGGGTTGGCAAACTTTTCCTATAAAGGGGGAAATGATAAGTATTTTTGGCTTTGCAGGCCACAAATTCTCTGTTGCAACGACTCAGCTTTGCTACTCAGGAAAGCAGCAAGAAACAATATGTAAACAAACGGGCCATGCTGTATTGTAATAAAATTTATTTTCAAAAACAGACTACAGGCTGGATATGGCTAGTGGCCCCGGGTAATTTCTATAAATATTCATTTACCAATTCTTACCATAACATTACATCGTCTTTTAAACTTATCAGGCTTCCTTGTCAGCAAGCCTGACAAAAAACTGAATAATAAGACGATGGAAGCCGAGACTGCCTTTAAGAAATTCTCAGGATTAAAACTCAGTTTAAAAGTTGGCTACTTGGATGGTGTCTCTTACTCATGGATAAAGCATCAGAACAGCTACCAATTTGTGCCAAGCACTTGGCTGCAGCCTTGTTTCTAATCCTCACACTGATGTTGCAAAGTTGCCAAAATTATTTTCACTTGTAAAAACTGGAAACAAAGGCTCAACAACTTGCCCATGATCATACAGCCACCATACTTGCAAATGTACCACACTTCCTCTAGGCAGTCTTAGCTAATCCTACTATCAGCGGTACCTTTGCATCTAATGACCAATCCCTAAGAGAAGACAGCACTCAGCCACCCTTGCACCCATTTTTCATCCATCATGAATATACTATTACATTTCCGAATATGATCTCCTTCTTTACCTATCCATCTGAATTTTCTTCAGTATTTCCGTAGACATTATGGTCTGTCTTGTAGGCGTTTTGAAGACAAGATCTTGCATTTTGTTAAACTCGTCGGTATATTGGCTTTCTTTTTGGATTTCTGGCAACTTGGTTTCTTCTTTAGGTAAGAATGGACTGGATATTTTTGAGATTCTTGAGGTCTCTGAAAGTTTTTCTAAGCTCTTATTTTTCTTCTAAAAACAAGAAATGATGTTTTATGTAAGACAGATTTTAAAAGAGTAAAGAAACAATGCTACACCAGGGCTTCTGCCTACATTTTTCAACCTCACCTTCTGCCACTTATATTCAACACACAAGAAAACTACCCTTTTCTTCAGCCACATAAATCACGTCCTGCTATTTTGTTCCTTCCTGCCTTTAGACAACATTCCTTTCATCTTCTTTCCTCAGCTTACCACCGGGGAAACATTAAGACTAAGATTAAAGGTAAAGTTCTTTGTGAAATGTCTCTATTAGCAGATATTTACCACAGTGAAATTATTTCTATAAATGTCTCCATTAGACTGTAAATTCTGTGAGGGAAGGGACAGCGTCTTAGAGATCTTGGTTCACCTCAAATTCTTTTTGGAACAAGACTGCATAATAAATGCAGCCATCTTTATAGCCTCATTGCTTAGAATAATGTCTAGGGCATAGAAAACTCAAATGTTCATTGAACACATGAATATGAAATATAAAGAATGAAAGGAATATCATAGCAAAGAGCATAATTTGGTAAAATTAGTGGTGTGGTATACATTTCAAAGGTCATTGGGGAAAAGCCAAAATAATTCATTTTTCAGACCCAGACTTGAACACTAAGGGGTAGGCATCAACCCGAGGAATAGCATATGTCTTTTAATTGATAATTCCTATTTAATCTGTTGCTAAAAGCTTCAGCTTTTAGTGATTATACCTATGGACTCTGAAACCAAACTTCCTTATTTAAATCCTGGCTTTCTTTCTTACTAAACCATATTGACTTAGACAACTGTTTAATATCTCTATGCCTCCATTTTCCCATTGGTAAAATAGGGATTATAGGTTTATCTGCATATTGATACATAAAGCCTAGGTCCTCCTTAGCTAACTTCAACTAGCCCAGAAACGTTAAAAAATGATCCATGAATGGTTAATAAACACAGACTCAACTGCATTTTTCTTTACATCAACAATAAGCAAAGATTCAGATCTGAGGAAAACATTTGCAGGCAAGAACAAAACAAAATGCTGCCTTAATTAAGAATTAAATTTTAAGGGGCGCCTGGGTGGCTCAGTCGGTTAAGTGACTGCCTTCGGCTCAGGTCATGATCCTGGAGTCCCAGGACCAAGTCCTGCATCAGGCTCCCTGCTCAGTGGGGAGTCTGCTTCTCCCTCTAACCCTCCCCCATCTTGTGCTCCCTCTCTCTCTCAAATAAATAAATAAAATCTTAAAAAAAAAAAGAATTAAATTTTAAAATGTTCCTTTAAATTAAAATTAATTTGACTGGCTACAAAGAAAACAGAAAAGTAGCATTTTCAACAGTTAAACTGAAACTTACCTGGACTTAAGGAAAACCTTAAGGATGGTTATTATTTTAGATCTCACCTAGATAGGAAAGGGGAAAGTGTAAGGCCTAGGAAGCTCCTTCTTTTTCCCTATTTTTCCTCTACCTTTATGCTTGGGCATCTGGAAAAGGAGGCAACTGTGTCAAGCAGCCTGATTTACTGATTACTACAAATAAAATGAATTTTTTAAAGAGAGAACTTAAAGGAACTAGCTAAATGTTTTAGTCCATTCACTAACTATATATATATATATATTTTTTTTTAAAGATTTTATTTATTTATTTGACAGAGAGAGAGACAGCCAGCGAGAAAGGGAACACAAGCAAGGGGAGTGGGAGAGGAAGAAGCAGCCTCCCAGCAGAAGAGCCTGATGCAGGGCTCGATCCCAGAACGCCGGGATCACGCCCTGAGCCAAAGGCAGACGCCTAACAACCGCGCCACCCAGGCGTCCCTCACTAAAAAATATTTTTATGTAGCACACACTACGTACAAGGTCTAATAGGGTATTAGACCCTAAGGGAAAAATTAAAAGAAACAGTATCTCTGCAGGGGAGCTCTTCCCAAATTTTGGCCCAACTGCTCCCACTTCTGGTGGAATCTGGTACATTAGTATATTTTTAATCATTCTATTCCATGATTTTACCAATGAAAATCTATTTGGAGATGTCCTTAGCTATAAAAATAGCTATAAAGGAGGGATAACGCTAACTAACCTTTCATCCCAAGGTTGTTCTAAGGCTAAACAATATGAATGAAGCCTTTGGAGAAAGAAAACATCCACATACATACTAAGGATTTAAGATATATATCCCATGCCCTTAGAGAGCAATGGCATTCTAAAATTTGTAAGTTATAACCACTAGTATTATGAAGTAAGAAAACAAAAAATTATTTTAAAAGGCTCGCAATTTTGTAAAGTTGTGGAACTAATTTATATCGAGGAAAGAGCTGTTAAGCTTCTATTAATCAAGAGTGGAAAGGGGGTAAAAAAAAAAGATAAGAGTGTAAGCCTTTAGTATATATACTACTGTGAAATCATAAGCAGGGCCTCTGTTAAGTCAGAAAATCTTGTGGGTGAAGATCACTATCATAAACCAGAATAAAATAGTGCAAAAGTTTTCTTCTTTAATTTATTGAAGTGGTGACCACTACTGAATTGTTTATAAATTTGGGTTTTTCATCCTCTCTTGAGTTTCTATGAAGGCAAATTACCCTTTTTTAGCCTGACACAGTAAGTATCATTGATAAGTATCATAAGACTTTATCTTATTAACTAAATACCTTTTTATTTTTTATTCTTACTGAAGGAGACAATAAATAGGAAGGAATCCCTAAGCTCTTCTTTACTATTTATTAACTAGATTAATGTATGAATTAGACTTTTATTTTAAATGCATTGAAAGGCTTAGTTCTTGGGTTTCCAATCTCTTTACCTTTCATAAATTGATTTAAAAATTAATTTGTTATAAAATTCTTGATATACCCATTACTGTCATTTTAAAACTACCCCAAAATTCATAGAATGTTAGCATTGGCGGAGATGATATGGATCATTTAGTTAAAACTCCATTACACGTTAGGAGCCCCTGGTTTGCACAGTCAGTGAAGCATGTGACTCTTGATCTTGGGGTTGTGAGTTCAAGACCCATGCTGGGTGTGGAGGTTACTTAAAAAGAAAATCTTAAAAAAAAAAAAAACGCAAAAAGCTCCATCACATTTTACAAATGAAAACATAAAGACCAAGAAAGTGAAATGAACTGCTCGTAGTACACAACTAAACTGCAAAGATCTGACTCCAAATCCAGTGTCCTCTATTAAAATTTTGTTTAACTTTTAAACTTTAATAAAAGCTTTACAAAGCCAGACTATACATATAATTATAATAAAAATAATAATAACAACAACAACAACAATTTTAAAATGGTAAGGTGCAATGAGGAGGGAAATTTAATTATCTAGTTACAATAAATACGAACTTCTTTTCTGTTAGATGTAGAAAGCAATTTACTCTGTTGTTTATATAGCAATTTTCATTTGTTAAGAGATTCAGAAATAATGTATGTTGTACAAATTATATAATATAATTTTGCTGAACATAATAATGGGTATTTGTACTTACAAGTTTTTTTCCTGGGGCGCCTGGGTGGCTCAGTCAGTTAAGCATCTGATTCTTGATTTCAGCTCAGTCATGATCTCAGGGTTGTGAGATAAAGCCCCATGTCCAGCTCTGCGCTGGGAATGGAGCCTGCTCGGGATTCTCCCTCTCCCTCTCCTGCCCCTCACCCCCCACCCCCACTTGCTCTCACATTCTCTCTCTTTAAAAATAAACAAATAAATAAGTTCTTTTCATTTTATATCTATAACCTAAGTTATTAAAATTTACGAGAGCTTGGGGTGCCTGGGTGTTTCAGTCAGTTGAGGGACAGACTCTTGGTTTTGGCTCAGGTCATGATCTCAGGGTCCTGGGATGGAGCCTGCGTAGGTCTCTGAGCTCAGTGGGGAATCTGCCTGAGGATTCTCTCTGTCCCTTTCCCTTTGCTCCTCCCACGGCTCATGTGCTCTCTCTCTCTCAAATAAATACATATATCTTCAAAAAAAAATTTAAAAGAACTTAAGAATTTATAAAGATTTTGCTCACTACCAAGTTGAGTTTTTTGATAACTCAAATAGCATTTTGAGGAGGAGTCTATAACATCACTGAAAATGTAATGACTGACATAATGACCTGGCTAGATATTCACAAAAGCAGGTTGCAACATATTCAACAATGCCACAAAGTCTTTTTAGAATAAAGAAACATTGAGAAAGTCCAACTGAATTTCCTCCCGGGAGGGTTCAGTTAGCTTTCAGCAGCTAAGAAATATAAGATAGGTGGGGCAATTCAGTAAATTGGCTACTCTCAGTCTATATACTGTATTTATACTGATTTATGATAGGCCTTTTTGAAAAATGCCAACATCATGGAAGAAAAGAATATTCTGACTGGAAATGTATCTTGAGCTAGAGCTATTTCACTCCATCAATTCAGAGTATATATCTCAGGTAATTATTGTAGCCCTTTTTATCTGAGATAAAAAGGTGCTATTTCCCATATTAAATTTGATAGCATAAGTACTATAAGTGATAGAGAAATAAAAAGGAAAGAAAGCAAAAATTACATAATGTGAGTGTATATACCATGCTGATACTTTGTCTTCTTTCATACTGAACTGGCATGATATAGTTTAGAATAGAGAGCTGGTCTGTGGTATCGTCCAGAACTGCGGAAATCCTCAGCACATCTAGAATGGAGAATGGCTCTGTGATTTCAGGGATGACTTCTCTGTCTGCTTCCTCAGCTGTTTCTTTTTCTTCTTCTTCTACAGCACTGGGTGGCTCGCCTGTCACTGACACTGTCACCTCAGAATGCCAGACTTTTGATGGAAGATTTGAGGCTTCTATTTGGCCTCTAAAAAAAAAGAAAGAAAAAATTAGTCAGCCACCATATGTTTAAAAATTGCTTCAACTCAAAAGCATAGGCAGCATATAGATTGGCTCCTATGATGTCCATATCGTCGTTTAACCAAGATAAAGAATGAGAGTAGGAATTGACATGTGGTTCTGCTAAATATCTCCCTGTGACATCCTGACCAACCAAAGGCAAGCCACTTACTGTTCAATGACTCTATGTAACCCATACTATGGGTTAACCAATTTGAATTTGAGGGGCGCCTGGGTGGCTCAGTCATTAAGTGTCTGCCTTCAGCTCAGGGCATAATCCCAGCATTATGGGATCGAGCCCCACATCAGGCTCCTCCACTATGAGCCTGCTTCTTCCTCTCTCACTCCCCCTGCTTGTGTTCCCTCTCTCGCTGGCTGGCTCTCTCTCCGTCAAATAAATAAATAAAATATTTAAAAAAAAACAATTTGAATTTGAGCCCAACTTTTTTTCTGTAACATCTCTAAATGCTAATCAAGTGTCTCATGATTAATGAAAAACAGAATGTGGCAGGAGTGCCTGGCTGGCTCAGTCAGTGGAGCATGTGACTCTTGATCTTGGGGTTGTGAGTTTGAACCCCTTGTTAGGCACAGAGCTCACTTAAAAAATAAGTATATTAAAAACAAAAACAGTATGTAGTAGCCAATCTCCAAAATGGGTCTTTATGATTCTCACCTTCTTGTATTCTTTATTAGAGTGTCCCCCACATAAATAGAACCAACTAATCTATGTAACCAGGAAGATACTGTGGGTTCTAAGGTTAAGTGATAAAAAACATTGCAGCTTCTGCCTTACTCTCTCTCTCATATCTCTCACTCTGTAAGAAGTCAGCTGCCTTGTCATGAGGACACTTAAGCAGCTCTTTGGAGAAGTTTGTGAGGGTGTGGAACTAAGGCCTCTTGCCAACAGCCAGCATTAACTTCCCAGCTCTGTAAATGAGCCATGTTGGAAGTAGACCTTCCTGCTCCAAATTTTCAGTTGCCTGCAGCCCTGGCCAACTTCAATCTTATGACGGACCCTGGGCCAGAACCATCCAGCAAAGCTGTTCCCAAATTCCTGACCCACAGAAACAATGTGAAATAATAAAAGTTGATATTTTAAGTTACCAAGCTTTGGGGTAATTTATTCACAGCAATAGATAAATAAATAAATTTAACATAAGGCATAAACAGATAAGTAAATAAATATGTATACAAAATAAATTGGAATTTTGAACATACTCTTCCATTCTTCTTAAATTAATTGTAACTTCCGTGGTACATTTACAATCTCACAAAAAATGCAATCACCTAAAATGGGAAGAAAACATTGAGATTAGTTTAAGGGAGTGTTGAATGACAATTACTTCTATACCCTTTTAATAACAGAAAATTAAAGAATTACAAGAGTGGCAGCTTATCCCTTCTTTTTGCTTATTAGAGCAGACCCAGAGATGGAAGAACCCCTGACATCATGTGATGCAGGACTATTAAGTAGTTAGCTTAATTATTGACAAAAGCAATTATTGATAAATGCAATCTTTGAGTCTCTTCTTATGGCAAATTAACATACAACATGGTTTTTGTATTTTTATTATATTCTGATTTTTAACTGGCAATATCTATATAATAGAATTACTTTTCTGTTATTCTGATTCCTAAATTATTTAATTTATATTTTAATTATATTAATTTGATCATTCCACCTCACTGATCTGCCAGTTAAGAAAATTTATTGCACCTGGACTTAGAAGAACACTGGAGATTGTATTTAGAAAAGCTGTATTTCTCCTGAAAATCAGTTTACTACTACTTATCAAGATGTTACCCCTCCATAAGCCAAAATCCTTTCTGCTTAAACAAGCTTTACAAGGAGAACACCCCATGGAGAATTTTGCTAAATCAGTAATAAATGATAAGTTTCCAGTATGATTTTGTCCACAACAAAGTGATCCTAAGAAGGGGGACACAAATATATCTCATACAACAGAAGTCTCATACATAAAAATGAAAACATATAAAACAGAATCTTTATGTAAATTGAAAAAAAGATACTCCAAACTAGCCAAATTCTCTGGTACAAGGACAGTCTTAAGAGGAAGTATCATGGTGTAAATAAGATTTTGTTCTTTTGGTGTGTTGTTGTTGTTTCTCTATTTTTCCTTTTTTTGGGCTTGGGGCATACATAAATGTGCTGCATGCAGGTAGGTCAGGGCTATGCTGATGCAGTATCCAGCATGCTGTTCTGGCTTCTCATTCCTCAATGCTAGAAATCTGGGAGACATGCCTCCTTCATCTTTTTAAATTTTTTTTCTTAAGACTTTATTTATTTGAGAGAGAAAGAAGGAGCAGGGGGAGGGGCAGAGAGAGAGGGAAAAGCAGACTCCCTGCTGAGCAGGGAGCCCAATGTGGGGCTGGGATCATGACCTGAGCCAAAAGGCAGAGGCTCAATTGATTGAACCACCCAGGCGCCCCCATTCCTCCTTCATCTTGACACAAGCATTTCCCAATCCAGACCATCACAAAGTCCTGCGGATTTTATCTTCTATTTCCATGTCCCCCAATACCATGCTGGACCTGACAGTTGTTTCTTGCTTGAACGACTCTAATAGTCCCCAAATTGGAAATGATCTTTTTAAAGAATGATTATATATTATTTTTTATTTTGCAAATGGAAATATAAGTGAGGATGTAAAGCATCTGGAGGTAAGTTCTAAGGAGGGAGCAAGAGTTACCTATGACAATGAACAGGAAGGCCCAGCAAATAGCATTTCACGGAAAGCAAGTTTCTTATGGTCCAGAAGATGGAAGAATAAAATTTTGTTGTTGTTTGTTTGTTTTTTAAGGAAATGGCTGGTGTATCAATACCTAAAAGAGACAGCTCATTATTTAATCTAGAGTATTCCAGCTCTAACTTTGTAATGGGCCCTTAGGCTTCTCATGATTCTTAGAAAAACTGTCATTCCCCAAATATGCAATTTCCTTGCTATCCTCTTCTAAAAGTCAGTATTAAAACAACAACAACAACTATTCCTTTAAAGGGAAAAATATGTAATCAAATTTCCAAATGTTTCATTTTAGTCTATGTTTAAATATTTTGCATGTTTAAACTGAAATTACACTACTAATGATTTTCATTTCTCTTCAATCCAGCCCAAATTGTATTTTCCTTTTTTAAAATTTAAATGCAATTAATTAACATATAATGTATTATTGGTTTCTGAGGTAGGGCTCAGTGATTCATCAGTCTTATGTAATACCAGTGCTCATTACATCACATGCCCTCCTTAATGTCCATCACCCAGTTACCCCATCCCTCCACTCCCCTCCCCTCCAGCAACCCTCAGTTTGTTTCCTATGGTTAAGAGTCTTTTACAGTTTGTCTCCCTCTCTGATTTTATCTTGTTTTATTTTTTAAATGAAAAATTGAAAATCAAATTTTTAAAACTGAAAATCTAATCATGTCTTTTCTTAGAACCCTTCCATGGTTTCCTATTGCCTTAGGCCAAAAGCTAAAATTCTAAACTTGGCCCATAAGGCCTGCATGATCTGGCCTGCTCTGCTCCTTTTCAGATATCCACTTGGCACTGCCCTTTTCTTGCTCTCATGGCTCCAGACTCAATGGATTTCTTTCAGTTCTTCTACGGAATCATGCTCCCTTCTAACTCAGGGTCTTTGCACATGCTATTCCTTCTATTTGAACCAGTCTTCCCCTCACTCTTTACCTTGTAATGTCCCACTGATCCATCAGGTACCAGCCTAAATCAGTGGCATTTAGCTAGGTATGTGTCTTTTGCTCTAAATTCAATCTCCACCATTTCTTAAGCCCTGAGAGACTGACCCCTATGGAGCGCATCAACAGGAGATTCTGTAAGTGTGGGAGTGAGATCAAGTGTTTATTCTCTCAGCTCCCTCCCTGCCATATCACCACTGGTTGGATATGTTTCTCTATCAAAGGCCATGGCACCTGTCAGGCAATCCTCTCTACTTTGCTCTCCCTTGGAGGTTTGGGTAACTATTTCTGTCCCATGTCCCTAACTATGTCATCCCTTATAGTTTCACTCCTGCCTACACTTTTATAAGCAGACCCTTCATGAAATTCTGAACTCTTCACCGTTTCCATCCAGGGAAACACTGACTGATGTAATGAACTATATACATAGATTTTTATATATAGTGTGCATACACATACATAATATAAATATACATATATGCAAATAACCGAAACAAGTTTCATATAACAACTTATCCTTAATATGTGTGATACTCTGATACTTTTGATTCTATCATATTTTGCCTATAATACTATAAAGTATTATAATCACAATCTACTATTGGGCCTTCACCTGCAGTTTGAAAAATGCCCTAAATGACACTTCTGCAAATGACACTTTCCCTGACTCATCAGGCTGAATCAGGATTCCACTGTTCAAACACTCATTGCACTCTGCACTCACTGCAGAGCTCTCTTCACAATGTGTAACGTTCCCATTTTCCCCCACTAAACTGGTAACTGTCATGAAAGCAGGAACATGATAGTGACACTGTTCTCAAGAAGTATTTGTAGAGAGGACACCTGGGTGGCTCAGTCATTAAGCGTCTGCCTTGGGCTCAGGGAGTGATAACAGAGTCCTGGGATCCAGCTCCGCTGGGAGCCTGCTTCTTCCTCTCCCACTCCCCCTGCTTGTGTTCCCTCTCTCGCTTGCTGTCTCTCTCTCTCTGTCAAATAAATAAATATCTTAAAAAAAAAAAGTATTTGTAGAGTGAATGAAAGAACAAAGAAAGGAAACTCACATTTAATGCGTTATTCCTCCCAGGACTACTTACACTTGGATTTCCAGTACATTTAGTGGTGGGATTTTTAGGGTATTTCTGGGACAGAGAAAACTGGATAGAAGGAGTGGGTTATAAAGTATAAACATTCTATCCTGATGTATTTAAAAGAGGATTTTAAATACAATTTATAGACATATATTTCATAAAACTTGGAGTCACCCTTTACTCCTCTCTCCCATTCCTTATCCATCAGCAAATCCTGTCAGGGTTACATTTAAAATATATTCAGAATTCCAGTACTTCACACCCCTTTCTACATGCCATCATCTATCAGGTTCATTACAAGAGCCTCCTAATTGATCTCCCTGGTGTTCTTGCTTCCCTTCAGTCTAAAAGAGTGACCCTGCTAAAATTGAAGTCAGATTTAATCACTCCTCCATACAGAACCCTCAAATGGTTTCTCATCTCAGAGTAAAAAACTTTACAGTGGCCTCCCTGCTTAATTTTTTTTCTCCGTAGAGAAAATTTTTCTCATGTTACCTTCTAATGTGCCACATACTTTACTTGCTTTTTTTTTTTTGGTGGGCAGCAAAGTTTATTGAGTGATAGTACTAAGCTCCCAAAGAGAGAGGGGACCCCAAAGGGTTGCCCTTTCACTTGTTTATTGTCTTGCTCCCCCTACTAGGATGTAAGCTCTATGAGGGCAGAGACTTCTGTGGTATCCTTTACTGCAGTGTCCTCCCAGCCAAGAACAAAGCTTGGTACATAGTAGTTATTAAATAAACTGCTGAATAAATGAATGAACCCAGAGAGAAACCCAAATAAATGTGCAATAATTAAGCAATGTAAATCTCTGTTATCCACTACCTCATTTTCACCTGCAAGTATTTACTTTAGACCCATTTCGTGTAGGCACGGCGCTGAGCGCCCCGCGAGTTTGTCTGGGAGCGGAATAAGTTATCTTTAAAAGGCAATAAGGCCTTTTCAGGGCACTCCTACTCACTCTTGAGTCAAAACAAAGGATGCAGGTAAGAACTTAGGTCATTTCTTGAAAGAGAAAAAGGAGTAGGAGGAAAGGAGTAAGGGGGAAAAACGTAAAGACAAGGAAGAGCTCCTCCTGCCTTCGTGCTCCTGGCCTTTCTCTTCCACGCCAGGATCCGAGAGTCTCCATTCCCCCTACTCCTCTGTAGTAGGAGGGAAAGATACCTCCTTGTTGGCGAATCAAATCTGGGACACCTGAGGCAGGGAGATATCCTCCACCTTAAGAAACCAAGCTCTGGGTTTCTCTGACAACGCTCAGCGTTGAGGGACCTTTTCTTCTCCTCCTCTAGCTGGCTACCATCTTGCCTTCCTCTGTTTCAAAATAAGACACGTTACAGCTCACAAAGATGAAAGAACTTAGAGAAAGAACTGTGAGAGTGCTCTTGAATGTGGTTTATTTCGGTCTAAGACAACAGCTGAGGCTTTTTTTTTCCCCTCCCCCCGGCGGTTGCGGTAGATGCCTAAACTGGGGGCGGGGCTGAGAGCGGTTTATCCCACAAGGCCACGCGGCGGGACTTCGACTTTCTTTTTCCGCCATCTTGGAGCCTGTGGAGGTGAGGGAAATTCTTGTTGCTGAACTTTGGGTGCAAGTAAGTGCGGTGAGCTCAACCGTATGCCTCGGCAGGGCACTGGTGCAGCTCGGAGGCTGTGCCAGCCACTGATTTTTATGGAGTCCAGCAACAGGGAGGACAGGATTGAGGAGATGTAGGACTGATTGTGCTGGTTCCCGCACGCCCGGAGAATGGGCGCTCCCGTCATCGGTGTTGCTTCCTGAGCCTTAGCGGAGTAATAGATGCATTTTGCCGGTATATAGTTCCCTATTTGAGGCAGTGGCTCCTTTAGGATGAGTTCTTTTTTTCTATGCTCCCACTCCAGACCTGGCTATGTCTACAATCTCCGTTTCCTGGGCATTTGCTTTCCCATTCAATGCTTC
Organism: Ailuropoda melanoleuca; assembly: GCF_002007445.2. Lineage (NCBI taxonomy): Eukaryota > Metazoa > Chordata > Mammalia > Carnivora > Ursidae > Ailuropoda > Ailuropoda melanoleuca. Next base: position 67,476,403 of record NC_048218.1, on the reverse strand, counting down.
AGTCTTACTTTCTGTGGGCTTCTCTGATTCTTCGCTCTTCGTTTTGTTCCTGCTGATCGTGGTATGAATTTTCTCAGGGCTTCCTTTCGGAGTTTCCAGGAGCTGCTTCTTTTACTGTGGAGTCTTGACACTTTCGTTGTGGTCTTCATTTTGGAGTTGGCTCAGTTACCAGGCTTTCTCTGAGATTGGAAGTCTTGCCCTACTGGGCTTCACGTAGATGTCATGGTATAATTACGTTTCCCCGTATTCCTAACTTCACTGAAATGTAGAGCAAAAAGGAATGTGCCTGACAGGTTTAAGAAACGAAAAGGACCGGGTGGGAAACGTGCGTTCCAAGATTTTAAACTGGTTGTTTTTGTTTGTTTTAAGGCCTGCTGGGAACAGGACTCCTGTAACGCCAAATAATGTCTGGAAGGTACGGGTTTTAAATAGAATTGCTTTGTTTGTATTTTTTTGTCTATCAAGCATGAACAGAAACGTGAGCTTAAAACTGATGGGAAAATTAGATGTTTGGTATAGGTAACTTTTGAGTAGAGTTTATTACACGTCAGGTCTTACCAGTGAAGTGAAACGAGATCTTTTAACAATTTATGGTTACTATGTATCTTGTCGTAGGCTGTGGTCCAAGGCCATTTTTGCTGGCTATAAGCGGGGTCTCCGGAACCAGAGGGAGCACACAGCTCTTCTTAAAATCGAAGGTGTTTATGCTCGAGATGAAACTGAATTCTATCTAGGCAAGAGATGTGCTTATGTGTACAAAGCAAAGAAGTAAGTTTATAGTATTAATGCCTTTTAAATTTTTGAGATTTGTCTCATTTTCCTATTCAGGGAAGAATAATCAAAAGATGTTGGTAAAGTAATTGGTACTGTTGTGTTTTCTACTTTGGATCTTTAAGGAACTTTGTGGGAGGTTATAGAAGGATGCTACTTGTCTGGGTAGTGTTGGATTTAGGTATCCTGCACTTAGAAATAGTACAGCTGTTAATTGTTTCAAGGAAGGAACCAATTCCTTATATTATGCTCCTCTTAAGGTGTTATAGAGCAGTTTTTCATGTACTTTAATTCATTTTGTTGCTTTCTTGAAATTATGTTGTATACATGCATAAAAATGTGTCTAGATCTTTGATTCTTAAAACTCATTAAACCATTTAAAATCTCTGGGGACATGGCCTTCATCTTTGCTCCCCATTCCTTCTGCAACAGGGATGATCCTTTAAAATTATAACTCAGATCACCTGTCCGTTGCTCAGATACCAACTTTCCCTCATCTTTGGTAAAACCAAAGGTCATTAAGGAGGCTTTAACACCCTATTCATTCAGGGCTCCCTGTTTCTGCTCTTAGCCCACCTAGGATTCACTCCATGATACCTTCTGCCTTTCTGTATTTTTTTAAAATATTACAGCTTTTATCATCTGACATTTAATATATTTTATTTACTATTTGGTCATCTGAAAGGGATTTGTTTTTTAAACTGCAGTTTTGTATTTTAGAAAATTATAAAAAATACATAGAGGTGTCTGGCATACCGTAGGTACTCAAATATTTGTTGAATGAGTGATGCCCCCCCCCCCAGACTTTTTATTTTCTCAGGTGACTTCATGGTTAACTACAGTTGTGAGTTGGTGACCACTGATCCAGAAGTCACCTTGAATTTGTATCACACTACACTCCTTGCCTGGGTTCTCATATCTCTTCTATCCCCTTTTAAAACCAGCAACACAGTGACTCCTGGTGGCAAACCAAACAAAACCAGAGTAATCTGGGGAAAAGTAACTCGTGCTCATGGAAACAGTGGCATGGTTCGTGCCAAATTCCGAAGCAACCTTCCTGCTAAAGCCATTGGCCACAGAATCCGCGTGGTAAGTACAGTTATGAGCGGTATGACACTCTGGGGTCAAACTAAGCTCGGGTTTGGGCTCTGACCTCTGTACAGATGACTGTGATTTTAAAATGTCACCCATAAGTTCTGCTTCAAAATCATCTGCTGCTGTGTAGATGTATTATGAAATATCAGATTCCTGGCATTAGAAGGAAAGTGAAGGCAAAGTGTTCAAATGGATTGTATCTGGATTTCAGATTTTGCTAAAGCTTGGGGTAGGGGGGGATAGTATTTAAATGAACAATTTTCTGGCAAAGATTTACTGGACACAGAAGTGATTGTTAGAAAAGAAAAAATTCACCTTTTCTGGTATAATTCATGATATTCCCATCTCTTCATCGTGACAGTCTTGTTGGAATAGGTGTTTAAGAAAACTGATGCTCATGTTTCCGGGTCCCAGGACTTAAGCTCAGTCTTTTGGGTCCAGACACTGGTTTTTTTCTAAAATAGCTCCTGTTTTCCCTTAGTATTCATTTTTAGTAGATAGGGCGGTATTCTTGGGATCACAGGGTACTTTTGAAACCTTCTGAGCCATTGAGATTTTTCTTCAGAAGGGTTTTACTCTGTTCTTGGAAGAAGCAAAATTAAATGGATTTTCTGTGCTCCCTGTACTGGTTCTTGAAGTGTGTTCATCTAGATGCTTTAAGAACTTAATTTTCTCCCTGCTAGGGTACAAGTAGTCATTGGATCCCTTTTAGAGATGAGTAATGGGACAGTGGGAGGAAATTTATCCATATTGTTGTACTCAGCTGACATTTACAAATTTGTATATAGCATGCATCTAATTACACCATGTTTTCTTTTTTCTTCCTAGATGCTGTACCCCTCAAGGATTTAAATTTAATGAAAAATAAATAAAGGTGTAGATTTGTTCTCTTGTATTTTTGTTAAATGGCTTACCATTTTCTTTTTCCTAAGTTCAAGTTGCTGTATTTAAATGGTGGCGATTATCCAGGATTTTCAGAGTACAGGAAGCCAGGGAGCTATATGTAATGGCAATTATAGAGATATAGACAATAGGAGGGTTTTACTGAGGATGGGGAGGATAGAGTATCTTAACACAAAGCCTTACGTGATGGGGGAGGGAAATAAACTTTGATGGGAGGCAGTGGGAAGGAGTATGTTGAAAGTTTTAAAGTGAGGGAGCACATGTTCTCTGAAAAGCTTTTGTACAAATGGAGACCACATATTCCAGGAAGGACAGAACCCAGAAATATTAGCCAGTACAGATAATACCATAACCCTTTCCCATGTTTCCACATCAGAATGGATCTATAACTCAGTATGTTTATTTCAGCTTTGGTGCTGTGGTTACATATGTAACTGTCTTCCTCATTAGATTGAGAGTCAGTGAAAGAAACTTGAAATTATCTTGATGGCCTCCTTAATTACCTTGCAGTGTATGCACTTGTTATAGATTGGTTGGGAAACTTGTGACTTAAAAGTGATAGTTGGAAGAAGTTAAAATGAGGATTATATTGATGGTATTTGGCAGCTTGTTTAGAAAGGCAAGGATAAGATATCCTTGGGATGTGTGACTGGACAAAGCATGCCAGTATATAACACTTGACTGGTAATAATGTGTAAGTTGAAAATACCAAAATAATACATGCCTCAAGAAAAAGTACTTTTAGTGAGTAGGGGGTAGGGGGAGGTTGCCTAGACAGTGTAGCTTTATTCCATGTTTTAATTTATAAAGTCTAGGATTGAGATATTTTAGTATAAGATGAAACTAAAGCAGGGCTGCAGGGTATTTCAAGTCTGAATTGTTGAAATAAAGTTTGAACCAACGTATCAGTTTGCAGTATGGCGGCTGTAGATACTTGATTGTTGCAGCAGCAGCCAGCTAGTCCTTTCGTTAACCAAATCTTGACACTCCACTGAAAATACCAACAAGAAACTTGGGGATTGGTCAAACTGAGCCCCTTTTACAGTTTTTAATTATACTTGGAGTAGCATATGGCAGTTCTAAGAATGGTGTGATTAGCCCAATGGTGGTCTTCAAGCCAAAGTTGCTGTTGGAAGGAAAAATACCATGTTTCACAGAAATGGCCTTGTGTTTGTACTGCCAGTCTCATTTGGGCTTATTTGGGAAGCATGGCTTCAAGGCAATAAGAGGTGGATAGGTCAGATGCAGCCTTGGTCCAGTGTTATGTTTTTCTTCACAAGATCTTAAGTATATTTCATGGCCACAGTTTGGTTATTAGAACCGTAAGGAAATTGACATTGAAAAATAGGGTCAGCTGCAAGAAGTACCAATCTCAGACCTACTCCAGTGGGATTTAGTTGTTGAAAACATGACCTAAAAGTACCTACTCTGTCGTTTAAGTAGATGTATCAGTACTTTTTTTTTTTGAGAGTGTGTGAGTGGGGAGGGGCAGAGGGAAAGAATCTCAAGTAGACCCCCCACAGAGCTTGTAGCTGGATGTAGGGCCCCATCTCACCACCTGGAGACCTTGACCTGAAGCAAAATCAAGTGGGCTGCTTAACCGATGGCCACCCAGGTGCCCCAAAGATGTAGCAGTACTCTCGGAGTGGTTAGAAATAGAGGAAGAAATGCTTGGGGAGGTATTTCATAAAAACTGACCTTTAGGATTTGTGTGAAAGCAGAAGGCATTTGAATTACTCTTCAACTGGGTTGTGTAGCATAACAAACCTAATTGTGGGCAATAATTGGAAAATAAATAGAAAACTAAGAAATGGCCAGATTATGCCAGGTTTTATGTGCTGTACTAAGGAATAAGAGAATTCACAGACCAATTGAGTCCTTAAAGGTAACATTCCTAGCTTTGGTTGTGCAGTGGTTAATAGAGCATTTATAAAGTTGGAGAACCAGGAGATCATTCTGGGGGTGGGGGAATGTTGAGTTTGAGGAAGCTATAGGATACTCAGTTGTGAACATGTCCAGGAAGGTAGCTGGATATTTATGTCTGTATTAGGTTTACAGAGGAGGAAACCTCATAAACCCTGTCACCTTTGTAGGAGTTAAGTGAATATGGTTTTCTGGGTAGGATGGTAGAGTAATGGAGGTGGATAAACAAGAAGTGGTGGACATTTGAGCAAAGAAGTCTGAGAGTCCTTAGGAAGACCTGATGCAGTGGCAGTACAACCTTGCATGCAAATTCGTCCTCTTCGACTGATTTAATAATACAGCACTTGTAATTATGAGAGGGTGCTTTATGCATTTCTGTTCCCATAATGAGATTTGGTGAGTACAAAGATAGTCCTCAAGCCAAAGCTACCATTGGAGGAATCCTGTGTTTCAGAGAAAGCATGAATGGCTAGCATTTTGTTGGCTGGATCACTGAAACAGCCTCTCCCCAGCACGATACAACTTAAAACTAGCAACTTGATGTTGACTGGTGCTATTCTCCGTTCACAATTGAGTTTCTTTATAGTCTTATAGTGGAAAAAGCACATGTCCTGAAAGTGATAAATTTAGTTTGGAGTCCCAATTTCCACTAGTTGTGGGATGATAAACTCATTATGTAATGAGCTTTTACTGGTAGAATGCCCCACCCTTGAATTTGAGTACATGGTCTTTACCAATGAATTGTACAGTCTTGGGGCTATTCTTTCTTTCCTATCCCCAGTTCCTAGTATAGTAATTTACAGTATTCAGTTCTGGTTAAATGACTGTTCCAGTTCAGTGCTTCCAGTTACCAGTTTTGTTTAATGGGCCTTGGGGAAATAGCCCAATTTACAATTTTTTATTGTTACTCATGGCATAGATTGAAAGGTAGAGTTTGCATAATGGCAAGGATCTACCTGGTCTCTTCCTGGGTTAAATGCAGCTACGATTTGTTTGTTTGTTTTTGTGTTTTTTGTTTTGTTTTTTTTAAGTAGACTCCACACCCAATGTGGGGCTTGAACTCCCTACCCAGGGATCAAGAGCCACATGCTGTACTGACTGGGCCAGCCAGGCGCCCCTAATTCTTGTTTTGTTTTGTTTTATAGAAGTTAAGGGATGGGGTTGAATAGGAACGAACATACTGATTTTATAAGAAATGACTAATTAAGAGATGGTCCTAAAATTGGTGACTGAGGATAAAAAGTAAAAATGAAAATTACATTCCATTCATGTTTTATACAGAGGGCTAAACCATTAAAGGTTCTGCATCAGTTTGTTTGTTTAAGCCACCAGGCACCCAGTGTGGATGTCTATCTTTAGGGTGAGTAACTGAATTAAAGAGCAACGGCCTCATATCAACATACTCTTACAATTCCCACTGGTCTTCCTACAGCCTAACTCACGTGACCCGCTTAACGGCATTTATTGGCAGGCTTCCCACCTTGAGACGCGACGACCGTGATGCAGTTCTCATCCGCCGCGAACTGGTGGGTGATGCTAGCCAATCAAAAATCGTCTTTCCGCCGGCGGCCAGGGGTGGGGCTGGCGCCAGGGTGGAGACGTCACGTACTCCATGGTAACGACGCTCGGCCCAAAGATGGCGACCGAGTGGGACGGAGTAGCAGGTTCCTACGGTTCAGGCCTTGCACCTAGCCGGTGGCTCTGGAGCAGGTCTTTATGGGTCCGAGGCGTTTTACTCCTGTTGGCCAGCCTCTGGGCAAGCTCCGCATCAATTCCTGTCTCCTTGGACAGTTCCCCTCCCTGCCGGCACCACGTCCCCTCTGAGACTGAGGTAGGGCGACGGAGGGGCGGAAGCGGGCTCTGTGAGGGTAAAGTGACACGGGAGGCGAAGATGTAGAGGGTAGTTGTTGGAACGAGGTGTGTTGGAGAAGAAAGCGAAATTGGACCAGAAACCGCTGTTGTTGCCAGGTGGACCTTGGGTCCTGAGGCCTTGACCTACCCCTGCAAAAGATGTCGCTGGAGGCTCTTGGTCAGCCAGGAGAAAGAGTTCAAGGACAGACAACACAGTAGATAAGCAGTACAAGCAGGAAAGTTTCTTAAAGTCAAAGTACACTCTAGAGATGTGAAAGCGGGTGCGCTCAAGGAAGTTTTGAGCCCGCTGGGTTTGGATTTCTGTTATTGACAGTTAACAAAGGGGTGGGATATTCATTACTTGAAGTGAGGATCTCTTATAAGCAGGGTGGTCTCTTCCAGGAATATAGGTTATACCCCTTTTCTTGCCTTATTTGCCCCATAAGGAACTCTCGTGGAGATTTCGGAGGTGGAGCTCCTTCAAAACCGCAATGCTTATGATATAACAACTGTATAATGAGCTTAGGTCACTTAAGCGGTAAAGATGGCAGTCCCTTGTGGTTTTCTTTTGGAGGGCTTCCAGGACAGGCCCCTTCCTCATTAGTTGGCCATGATTTCCTCTTTGCTGGCCTCGCAGCATCTTGTTAGAACCTAACTGCCTACTCTAACAGTGTTAACTCTTTCTGCACCCAGCAAAGTGGCTGAGTTAGGCACTCAGAACATGATGGCTTTCCTGTGCTGAGACTTGTAGAGCGGTGGTTTTCAACTTGAGAGTGTATCAGAATCACCTGAAGGATTTGTTAAAACACAGTTTGCTGGCCTACTCCCCCACTTTCTGGCTCATTAGGTCTGGGATGGTACCTCGAGTTTGCAATTCAAGTTGCCAGATGGTTGATGATGATACTTGTCCAAAGACCACACTTTGGGAACTACTTACCTAAAGGTTTTGGAAGACGTTGATAGGAGAACTAAAGGCATTGGAAACGTATTGGGGGTTCTCTGTAGACAAAATTCAGGCTTATTTTCAAGTTACTTCACCACATTGCTTGCTTTACCCTGTTCTACCCTGCAAGTGCCTGCCTCATTCACACTCTTTCTCTACATTCTTTTTTTTCTTTTTTTTAAAGATTTTTATTTATTTATTTGACAGACAGCACAAGCAGGAGGAGCAGGAGAGGGAGAACCGGCTCCCCGCTGAGCGGGGAGCCTGATGTAGGGCTCGGTCCCAGGACCCTGGGATCATGACCCGAGCTGAAGGGAGACCCTTAACTGACTAAGGCACCCAGCACCCCCCTCTCTACATTCTTTTAATCCTAGTTAAAGTTCCCTGAGTTCAAGACAGTCAGCTGAAACCACTTCAGCAAAATGCTTTTTCCATTTCATAGCATCTTTTATCCAAGTACTGCTGTGTGGAGGTTTATTTCTCAGGCACTTCTTTGTAGTTTTGCTTTTGTAGTTAAGTTTTAAGGTTCCTTCGAATGAGGTTTATGTCTTTGATTCCTCCACAGTGCTTAGAGAGCCCACAGTAATTACTGTTCTTTGAGGAAAAGAGATAGAGTACCTGGGGCAGGGCGGCATGTTATGATTGATTCTATAATTTGTCTTATTACTTTATCAAGAAATACTGATCTAGAAATTTTCAGTTCAGCCCAGAAATCTAAGACCACTCATTTTTGTGGTAATTTCCAAAAAGTTCTGTGCATTTTGTTCATAACCATATGTGCCAAAATACTAAGTTTGGGGCTTGTAGCTATAGTCCAGCTTTTATCATGACACTGCATTTTGGCTGAATTTTATTTATGTTTTAGTCTCTTAGCAACTTTTAAGTTTATAATACAGTATTGTTGACTGTAGTCACTATTATTTATTTATGAGTTGCAAGGTTGTACCCTTAAATAATATATCCCCAACTTTCCCACCCCCAATAAATTCTTTAAAAAAACATAAAACAAAAATAAAAAACCATTCCTGTAAAACCCTGTGCTGCTTTCTTTGAATTTAGATTACAGTAAGAGAAAGCTATTCAAAGAACTGTAAAATCTCTCCACTAGAGGGAACCTAAATAGCTGTTTCTTCTAGTGGTTGTTGCCCAGTGTTCAAAACTCCCAATTTATATTTGAACATCTCCGTGGATAGGGAGATTATCTGCAGAGGCAGCCCCTCGTCTTTTTGGAGATCACCAGTATAAAGGTCTTCTTTTTATAGAGCTGAAAACTCTTCCTGAAATTTCCACCCACTATTCCTATTTATGCTAAACAAACTCAATTGTGATAGTGCTTCAGATATTAAAAGCAAGCTATTAAGTTCTTTTTGAGACTTCTCATCCTTAAAAAATTTTCCTAGTTCTTGGGGCACCTGGGTGGCACAGCGGTTAAGCGTCTGCCCTCGGCTCAGGGCGTGATCCCGGCGTTATGGGATCGAGCCCCACATCAGGCTCCTCCACTATGAGCCTGCTTCTTCCTCTCCCACTCCCCCGCTTGTGTTCCCTCTCTCGCTGGCTGTCTCTATCTCTGTCAAATAAATAAATAAAATCTTTAAAAAAAAAAAAAGAAAAGAAATTTTCCTAGTTCTTCATAGACTATGTAATAACAAGTTCTCCTAACCATTGTCTTAGCTTTAACCTAGACATAAAGTATAGGCAAGAATTATTCATTATACTCATGCTGGCTCAGTTGGTAGAGTGTGAGATTCTTGATCTCTGAGTTCAAGCCCCATGTTGGGTATAGAACCAACTCAAAAAAAAATTTTTTTGACACATTTAACTTGTTTTCAACTAAAACCTCTAAGTTTCATTTTTTTAATTATGTAAATTAAAGCCAAAAAACCCTGGATAGTGTAATGAACTCCCATGGACCCATCACCCAGGTTTAACTCTTACCATATTCTCACATTCTTGTTTCATATGCTTCCACCCATTCCCCATCCTCTCACTTGTTGTTACTTTTAAAAGTTTGTTGTTGGGGCACCTGGGAGGCTCAGTCGGTTAAGCATCTGACTCCTGATTTCTGCTCAGGTCATGGTCTCAGGGTTGTGACCATGTGGAGCTCGGTGCTGGGAGTGGAGCCTCCTTGGCATTCTCCCTCTTTCTCTGCCCCTCCCTGCCCTTAAAAAAAAAAAAAGAAATATTATTTTAAACTTTTTTTAAAAAATGAAATATTATTTTAAACTTTAAAAAAAAAATAATCTCTGTGCCCAGCATGGGGCTCAAACTCACAACCCCAAGATCAAGAGTGGCATGCTCTACCAACTGAGCCAGCCAGGTGCCCCTAAAAGTTTTCTGGTAAAATTTACATATATTGAAATGCAATAAATGCAATCATGTCCTTCACATGAAACTTGTAACCATATGATATAGAACATTTCCATGTCTCCAGAAAGATCCCCGCCCCATCTTGTGCCAGTCAGTCTTCCCCATCCAGATACCCCAGGCAACAATTGTTCTCTCTTTTTTTCTCTTTCTTTTTTTTTCCACATGAGATTAGTTTTGTCTCAGGACCCCTGGGTGGCTCAGTCAGTTAAGCAGCTGCCTTCAGCTCAGGGCATGATCCCAGGGTCCTGGGATCGAGTTCTGCATGGTGGTCCTTGCTCAGCAGGGAGCCTGCTTCTCCCTCTGCCTGCCACTCTCCCTGCTTGTGCTCTCTCTCTCTCTCTCTCTGACAAATACATAAATAAAATCTTTTAAAAAAAATAAAATTAATTTTGTCTCTCCTAGAGCTTAGTTTACACAAATAGAATTATGTAAAATATTTTGTTATATGATAGAATACATTGAATACATTGAATTTTCCAGTAGTAAATAATGTAAATAGCAATTGCTTTTTGTGATAGACCCTATTTAGTCTTAAGTTAAGGATGTATTATCCTTTTAATATACCTCTGAATTCAGTTTGTTAATAGATTGTTAAAGATTTTTGCATCTATGTTTATGAGAAATGTTGGTTTATAATTTCTTCTCTAAGTGAAGTTTTTCTTCATTCTTTTTAAAGATTTTGTCTATTTGAGAGACATCCCTTTGTTCATTTTCGATACCAGAATTATACTGGCCTCACATAATGAGTTGGGAAGTGTTCCATCTTCTTGTATTTTCTAAAAGAGTTTGTATAAAATTGAAATAATTTCTTCCTTAAATGTTTAGTATAATTCATAATTGAAACCATCTGGGTGGACCTGCCGTTTTCTTTGTAGAGAGTTTTTAAGGTACTCTTACTGAGGGATGCCTGGGTGGCTCAGTGGTTAGGTGTCTGCCTTCAGCTTGGGTCATGATCCCAGGGTCCTGGGATTGGTCCCACATCAGGCTCCTTGCTCGGTGAGGAGCCTGCTTCTCCCTCTGCCTGCTGCTCCCCCTGCTTGTGCTCTCTCTCTCTCTCTCTGACAAATAAATAAAATCTTTAAAAAAAAAAAAAAGATACTCTTACTGAGCTATAATTTATATAACATAAAATTCACCTACTTAAATGTCTAATTCAATGATTTTTAATAAGTTTACAGAATTGTGCAACTATCAGCACAATCCAGTTTTAGAATATTTCCATCATCTTAAAAAGATCCATTATGACCATTTATAGTCAATCCCTGGGGCATCTGGCTGGCTCAGTCAACAGAGCATGCAACTCTTGATCTCAGGGTCATGAGTTTGAGCCCCATGTTGGATATAGAGATTACTAAAAATCTATCTGTCGATCTACCCTATCTATCTACCTATCTGTCTGTCCATCCATCCGTCCATCCATCATCTATCTCTATCTATTTATCTATCTATCTGTCTATTTATCTGTCTATCTAGTCAATCCCTGTTTTCACCTCTGGCCCCAAGCAACTACTATGTAGAAAAGCTTAGATAAATCCAATTTCTCTGATACAAGTCTATTCATACTTTCTATTTGATTCTGTGCCAGTCTTGGTAGCTTGTGTTTTTTGAGGACTTTATTTCATCTGAATTGTTAAATTTTTTGGCATAAAGATGTCCATAATAATTTATCCTATTGATGTCTGTACAGTCTATAGTGATATCTACTCTTTCATTTCTAATATAGTAGTTTGTGTTTATAGTTTCATCCTAGTCCAGTCTTGCTAGGAGTTATTAATTTTATTAATCATTTTAAATAACCAACTGTTAACTTTGGTAATTTAATGATTTTTTTTTTTAAGATTTTATTTATTTATTTGACAGAGAGACAGCCAGCGAGAGAGGGAACACAGGCAGGGGGAGTGGGAGAGGAAGAAGCGGGCTCCCAGCAGAGGAGCCTGATGTCGGGCTCAATCCCAGGACTCTGGGATCATGCCCTGATCCGAAGGCAGACGCTTAACGACTGAGCCACCCAGGCACCCCTAATGATTATGTTTTATTTCACTGTTTCCTGTTCTTTATTATTTCTCTTTTCTACTTACTGTGGATTTACTTTGCTCATATTGTTAGGTGGAAGCAGATCATTACTTTAAGCCTTTTTTCCTTTCTAGTATAAACGTTCAAAGATACAAATTTCTCTCTAAGTATGACTTTAGCTGCACTCTGCAGATTTTGACACATTGTATTTTAATTACTGTTTAGTTCAAAGTGTTTTTGTTTTCCCTGGTAATTTTTTCTTTAATCTCTGGGTTATTAAAAATGTTTGAATACAGTTTCTAAATATTAGGTCATTTTCTAGATCTTATTGTTGCTGATTTCTAATTTAGAGTGTCTTCTGTAAGAATTTAGTCCTTTGAAATTTGAGATTGTTTTATTTATACCTCAGCATATGCTATATCCTGTTTAACTTTTCATGTGTACTTGCAAAGGATTATATTCTCTAGTTATTGACTGTAGCTTTTCGTACATGTCAGTAAGGTAAAGTGATTGATGGTATATTAAACATTTTCTATATTCTTACAAATTTTTGTCCAAGTGTTAAGGTCTTAAAGATCTCTTAAGATTGTAAATTTCTTCTTTCTCCCTTTACTTCTGTCACTTTTTGCTTTGTAGACTTTGAATCTGTTGTTATTAGCTGCATTCATATTTATAATTCCTGATGTATTAACCCTTTATTATTATAAAATATTACTCTTTATTTCTGGTAATACTCCCTGTCTTAAAGTCTATTTTGTCTGATATTCATATAGCCACTTCAGCTTTTTTAGAGTGTCTTAGATATATCACATAAGCTCTATATCTCTTTCATTCTTTTACCTTTAACCTATCTGTGTGTGTGTGTGTGTATTTGCTTTAGGGATTACAATATGTATCTTTGGCTTATTACAAATATTTAATATTAATATTGCTTTGTCGTACTGACTATGACCTATATGATGTTGAATAAGAATGGTGAGGGTAGACTTTCTTGCATTGTTCCTGATCTTAGGAAAGCATTCAGTCTTCTATTATTAAGAATATTAGTTATAGGAGCACCTGAGTGGCTCTGTCAGTTAAGTGTCTGCCTTCAGCTCAGGTCAGGATCCCAGCTCAGGTCATGATCCCAGGTCCTGGAATTGACACCATCCCGCCTCCCCTTCAGGCTCCCTGCTCAGCATAGAGTTGGCTTTTCCCTCGCCCTCTGCCCCTCCCCCTCTGCTCCTGCTCTATCGCTTTTCTCTCTCAAGTAAATAAAATCTTTTTAAAAAAGGAATCTTAGTTGTAGATATTATTAAATCTTAAATATTAAAATCTTTTTTTTAAAGAGCCCTTTAAAAAAAAAAGAATATTAGTTGTAGATTTTTTTGTAGATGTGCTTTACCATGTGGAGAAAATTACTTTCTATTCCTAGTTTTTATCCAGGATGGATGTTGAATTTTTTTTTTAAGATCTTTTATTCATTTCAGAGAGGGAGAGAGTGAGCAACAGCACAAGCAGGGGAGAGGATAAGAGGGAGAGTGAGAAGCAGACTTCCCGCTAAGCAGGGAGCTGGTCAGGGTTTGATCCCAGGACCCTGGGATCATGACCTGAGCTGAAAGCAGATGCTTAACCAACTGAAACACCTCTGAATTTTATTAAATGTCTTTTCTACATCAAGTAATATAATTATGTAGTTATTCTTCTTTACTATGCTGATATCATGAATTACATCAATTGATTTTTTTTTTAATGATAAACTAGTATTGCATTTCTGAGATTAAAAGTCCACTTGGTTATGATGTATTACCCTTTTCACATTTTGCTGGATTTGACTTGCTAATATCATTGATAATTTTACATGTATATTCATGAAGGATATTGGTCTGTAGGTTGGGTTTTTTTTTTTTTCTTCAATAACTGTTGGGCTTGGTGTTAGGGTAATGTTGGCCTCATAGAATGAGCTTGGAAATATTCCTTCTCCTTCCATTTTAAGGAAGAGCTTGCATACAGTCACTACTGTTTCTTCCTTAAATGTTTAGTAGTATTCATGAATGAAGCCATCTCTACCTGAATTTTCTTTATTGGAGAGTTATAAACTCTGAACTTATTTTCTTTAATAGATAATGGACTATTCAGGTTTTTTCTTCTTGATTGTGTTTTGATTAAGTTATGTCTTTCAGAGAATTTCGTTTCATTGAAGTTGTCAAATTTATGGACATAAAGTTTTTCTTAATATTTTCTTTTGATCTTTTAAATGTCTGTGGAGGGTTCTGGTACCAATTTCAGTGTGTGGGGGGTTTTCCACACACCACCAAGTAACTCTCCTACACAAACTAAAACTCAGTTCTGACGCTGTCTACCCAGTGATAGCATCAGATTCCACAGTTCTACAAGACTCGCCCCTACCCCACCGTATCAGATCCAGTTGTAAGTCCAGACTGTCACCTGAGCTTCTGACCAAATGATTACAGACTGGAGTTTCCAACAACCCCTTCCTTGGGTTGGATTAATTTGCTAGAGCAGCTCACAGAACTCAGAGAAAAAATTACTGCTAGATTACTGGTTTATTATAAAAAAGTATAACTCAGGAACAACTAGGTGGAAGAGAGGCATAGGGCAAGGTATAGAGAAAGGGCAAGGAGTTTCCCCCATCAGAGCATTCCATTCTCCAGGAATCTCTTTCATATTGTGTGAAAATTAAAAGGGGAAACTTCATTTAGGTTGGAGCTGGGAATCCAGCAAGAGGGAGCTCTCATGCCCTACCACTCATTGTCAATTGCAGACCTAACAGGAAATGATGCATGTTGCATGTGGATACTACTTTACTGTCCCAGCAGGAGGAAGAATGTTTTTGCTCCTTGCCTGACAATAGTCCAGCCAATGGGAGACTGTTGCAACTTGGCCAGTGAAAAGTCATTATACTTCAAACTCCCAGTTTATTCCAATAGACATTTTTCTTATAACAGCCTTCCCAGTTTCCTTTTTTCTCTATAAAAGAATATTATTCCTCTCCTTTGTGCTTCAGACTTTCCTATGGTTTTGTTGTAGTGTGCTTGTCCTGGATTGCAATTCTCTGCTATTCCCAAATCCATTTTTGCTGGAAAAATAACCAACAGTTTTATTTTTGAAAAAAAAAATTTTTTTTAAAGATTTTATTTATTTATTTGACAGAGACAGCCAGCGAGAGAGGGAACACAAGCAGGGGGAGTGGGAGAGGAAGAAGCAGGCTCCCAGCAGAGAAGCCCCATGCGGGGATTGATCCCAGAATACCGGGATCACGCCCTGAGCTGAAGGCAGATGCTTAAGGACTGTGCCACCCAGGCGCCACAGCAGTTTTATTTTTAACATTAACAGTGTTCACGAACAGGAAACTCCAAACCCCATCCTTTTGGGTTTTATAGAGGCTTCATTACGTACACATAATTGATTAAATCATCAGCCATTAGGGCTTGAACTCAGTCTGCAGCCCCTCTCTCTTCATCAGAGATGGAGTGGGTGGAGACTGAAAGTTTCAACCCTCTAATCACATGGTTGGCTCCACTGGCAACCAGTCCCCATCCTTGGGTGCTTCCCCAAAGTCACCTCGTTAACATAACAAAAGACACCTTTATCACTCTCTTCAGTTAGGAAATTCCATGAGTTTAAGAACTCTGTGCCAGTAATGGGACAAAAACCAAATACTTACAATATTTCCTATTGTAAGTTACAGTATCACAGTTATAAAGTCTGTAGTAATGTCTCCTGTTTCATTCTTAACATTGGTAATTGGTGTTCTCTTTCTCTTGTCAGTCTGCTTAGAGGTTTATCAGTTATATTAGTCTTCTCAAAGAATCAGCTCTTAGTTTTATTGATTTCTCTGTTATTTTTCTGTTTTCCATTTAATTGATTTTTGCTCTTTATTTTCTTTCTTCTTTGAATTTAATTTGCTCTTTTTCTAGTTTCTTTCTTCTTTTTTTTTTTTAAGATTTATTTTTTTGAGAAAAAAAGAGAGCATGAGCAGGGGGAGTGGCACAGGGAGAGGGAAAAGCAGGCTCTCCGCTGAGCAGGGAGCTCAACAGAAGGCTGCATCCCAGTACCCTGGGATCATAACCTGAGTCGAAGGCAGACACTTAACTGACTGAGCCACCCAGGTGCCCCCTTTTTCTAGTTTCTTAAAATGGAAGCTTAGATAATTAATTTGAGGGTTTTTTTTTCCTAAGGTAGGTATGTAAAACTATAAATTTTCATCTAAACGCTGATTTAGCTGTATCCTACAAATATTAATGTGCCGTAATTTTATTTTCATTCAACTAAAAGTGTTTTCTAGGGACACCTGGCTGGCTCAGTTGGTAGAGCATTGGGGCTCTTGATCTTGGTGTTGTGAGTTCCCACCTTGTGTGTAGAGATTATTTAAAAATAAGATCTTTATAAAAGTATTTTCCAATCTCTTTTACTTCCTCTTCAACCTAGAGATTGTTTATTTGTTGTTTGATTTTCAAATATTAGGGGATTTCACAGTTTCTTTCTGTAATTGTATTCTAATTTAATTTTGTTATGGATAGAGAACATCATTTGTATGATTCAGGGTTTTTTTATATTTCTTAAGATTTGTTTTATAGCCAAAAATTTGATCTGTCTAGGTGAATGTTGCATGTGCACTTGAGAAGAATGTATATTCTGCTGTTGTTGGAGCAGGTGTTCTATAAATGTCAATTTGGTTAAATTAGTTGTAGTGCCACATAGGTCTCCTATATCCTTACTGATTTTGTCTACTGGTCTGCACTGATTACTTGAGATTAGAGTGTTGAAGCCTCCAGTTATAATTGTGGATTTGTCTGTTTTTTCAGTTTTCAGTTTTTGCTTCATGTATTTTGAAGCTGTGCTGTTAGATGTTTACACATTTTAGATTGTTATGTTTTCTTGTTGATTGACCCATTTAGCACTATGTATTGTCCCTCTTTTTATCCCTGGTAATATTCCTTGTTTTGAAATATACTTTGTCTAATACTAGTATAGCCACTCTGGCTTTCTTTTTATCATTGTTTACATAATATATATTTTTCCATTCTTATACTTTCAACCCCTTTAGGTCTTTATAGTTAAAATAGGTTTCTTATAAATAGCAAATAGTTGGATCTTGTCCTTTTAGTCTGACAATCTCTGCTTTTTAATGGGAATGTTTAGTCTTTTTACATTTAATGAGATTGTTGACAATTTGGATTTGGGTATGCAATTTAGCTATTTATTTTCTGTTTCACATTTTTGTTTGGTTCTTCTGTTCTCCTTTAATACTATATTTTTGTTCTTTTGTTGACTTTTTAGCTATATCTTTTTGCTTTACTCTGTAAATTGAGGTGTAATTAAACTACAATAAAATGCAATATATTTTTGAGTATTTGCACTAGTGATTACAATATGTATCTTGTATTTATGACATATACTTAAAGTTAATATTCATATTAAATGTAAGAACTTTAAAATACTATAGTTTTATTTGAATCCAAGTCATTTGCTTTTTTTTTCTTTTAAGATTTTTATGTTTAAGTTATCTCTACACTCAATGTGGGGCTTGAACTCAACAGCTGTGAGATTAAGAGTCATATACTGTACTAACTGAACCAGCCAGGTGCCCCCTTTTAATTTAAGTATAGTTGACATACAGTGTTAGATTAGTTTCGGGTGTGCAACATAGTGATTCAACAAGTTTATACCTTATGCTAAGCTTACCACAAGTGTAGCTACCATCTGTCACCATACAACACTATTAGAATACCATTGACTATATTTCCTATGCTGTACCTTTATTCTTGTGGCTTATAGATTCCATAACTGGAAGCCTGTATCTCCCACTCCTCTTCACCCATTTTGCCCATCTCTTCACCCCCTTTCCTTCTGGCAGCAATCAGTTTCCTGTATTTATATGTCTGATCCTGCTTTTTGTTTGTTTATTCATTTGTTTATTTGTTAGATTTCACCATTTTGCTATTGTTATATATTATCTCTACATATATGATAAATCTCACAATTAAAATTTTCCAATTTTTTTTTTTTAAGATTTTATTTATTTATTCGACAGAGATAGAGACAGCCAGCGAGAGAGGGAACACAAGCAGGGGGGAATGGGAGAGGAAGAAGCAGGCTCACAGCAGAGGAGCCTGATGTGGGGCTCGATCCCATAACGCCGGGATCACGCCCTGAGCCGAAGGCAGACGCTTAACCTCTGTGCCACCCAGGCGCCCCAAAATTTTCCAATTTTAACTTTAAACAGTTAATGTCTCTTAACAAATAAAAATAAAATTTATATGTGTATAATTGTGTTGAGGGTCTCCAGGACCACCTCAGGTTTAGCGATTTGCTAGAGGACTCACAGGACTTGGCACATAGTTGTACTCAAGCTAAGATTTATTACAGTGAAAGGATACAAAGCATAGTCAGCAAAGAGAAAAGGCTCATAGAGCAAAGACTGGAGGAAAATAGGCACAAGCTTACAGGAATCCCCTCCTAGGGGAGTTACATAGGATGTGCTTAATTCCTTTGGCTGTAACTTGTAACAATAAGCATAAAATGTCTGACAGGGAAGCTCATCTGAGTGTATGAGACCAGGGTTTTTGTTTGAGATTGGTCATATAGGCACAATTTTAGTCACTAAAATTTCAGACTCTGAGGAGTAAACAAGTGTTAAGCATAAACTCTTTTGTTTACAATGAGCCTACCTTATTTAGGAAAATTTTGTATCAGTGTAGGAAACTGAATACCGTTCAGGTTCCCAGACCTGGAAAAGACTGAATGTTTGTGTCCCCTCCAAAATTTATATGTTGAAATCCTAGCTCCCATTGTGTTGGTTAGGAGGTGGTGTCTTTTGTAGGTGATTAGGTCATGATAGCAGAGCCATAAGGAATGGAATTAATACCCTTATGAAAGAGACCCCAGAGAGTTCCTTTGCCTCTTACATCAAAGGACACAGTAATATGGGCTTATGAAACAAGAAGGGGGCCATCCCCAGACACCCAGTCTTCAAACACCTTGATCTTGGACTTACTAGTCTCCAAAATTGTGAGAAATAAATTTTCATGTTTATAAGCCACCCCAGCTTATGGTATTCTGTTATAGCAGCCTGAACTGACTGATACAAGATCAAGATACCATCTGGTATCATTTGCCTGACCATGAAGAACTTCCTTTAGAATTCCTGTAGTGCAGGAAATGAATGTAGTGCTGGTGATGAATTCTGTTAATTTTTGTTTATCTGAAATATATTTATGTCATCTTTATTTTTGAAGGGTAGTTTCATTGTATATGGACTTCTTTTAGCACTTTATTTGTTCCATTGTCTTCTGGTCTCCCCCCCACCCCGCCTTTTTTTTTTTTAAATTAAAGACTACTTTTTATTTATTTTTTTTATTATTTTTTTTTAAAGATTTTATTTATTTATTTGACAGAGAGAAACAGCCAGAGAGAGAGTGAACACAAGCAGGGAGAGTGGGAGAGGAAGAAGCAGGCTCCTAGCAGAGAAGCCTGATGTGGGCCTCGATCCCAGAACGCTGGGATCACACCCTAAGCCGAGGGCAGACGCTTAACGGCTGCGCCACCCAGGCGCCCCTAAAGACTACTTTTTAGAGCAGTTTTAGTTTTACTGCAGAACTGAGAAGAAGGTACAGAGATTTCCCAAATACCTTGTTTCCCCTCACATGCATAGATTCCCCCATTATCTACATTCCCAGCCAGAGTGGTACTTTTGTTACAATTGATGAACCTACACTGGCACATTATAATTACCCAGAATTCATAGTTCACATTACAATTTGCTCTTGATGGGGTACATTTCATGGGTTTGGACAAATGTATAATGAAATGTGTTCATTATTATAGTATCATACAGGGTATTTTTACTGCACTAAAAATCCTCTGTGTTCCATCTGTTTACCTCATTTCTCACCCCTACCCTCTCACAAACACCGATCTTTTTACTGTGCCCATAGTTTTCCTTTTCCCAGAATGTCATATATTCAGAATCATGTGGTTTGTAACTTTTTCAGATTGGCTTCTTTCATTTAGTATATTGTGTTTAAGGTTTCTCCATCTCTTTTCATGGCTTGACATTTCATCTTTGAGCTTTAAGTAATATTCCGTCATCTGGAGGTACCACCACAGTTTATCTGCTAGCATACTGAGAAACATCTTGGCTATTTCTAAGTTGTAGCAGTTATGAATAAAGCTGTTATAAACATCTGTGTACAGGTTTTCTGTATACAAACATCTTTGTACATAATTTTTAATTCATTTGACTAAATAGCAAAGAGCACAATTGCTCAGTTGTAATGGTTACAGTGTATTTCGTTTTGAAAGAAACTGCCAAGCTGTCTTCCACAGTGGCTGTACCATTCCTACCAACAATGAATGAGAGTTCCTGTTGCTCCACATCCTTGGCAGCATTTGATGTTGTCCATGTTCCAGATTTTGGTCATTCTTATAGATGTGTAGTAATATTTCATTGTTGTTTTAATATGTATTTCTCTAATGACATATAATATGGCGCATCTGTTCATATGTTTGTTTGCCACTTGTATATCTCTTCTGGTGAAGCATTTGTTCAAATCTTTTTTCCAATTTTTAATTGAACTGTTTGTTTTCTTAATGTTGAATTTTAAGACTTCTTTGCATATTTTGTGTAATAGTTTCTTTATCAGATGTGTCTTTTGCAAATACCTTCTCCCAGTCTGTGGCTTGTCTTTTTATTCTCTTCATGTTATCTTTCACAGAGCATAAGTTTTTAATTTTAGTAAAGTTAGATTTATCAATTATTACTTTCTTAGATCACTCTTTTAGTGTTGTATCTTTTTTTTTTTTTTCTTTTTTAAGGTCCATCTATTTTAGAGAATGAGAGAGAGCACACATGTGCTCCAGTGGGGGGATTGGCAGATGGTGGAATCTTCAAGCAACTCCACACTGAGTCAGAGCCTGTTGCTGGGCTTGATGCTGGGCTCAATCCCAAAACCCATGAGATCATGACCTGGGCCAAAACCAAGAGTTGGACACTTAACTGACTGAGGGACCCAGGCACCCCACTTAGTGTTGTATCTAAAAAGTCATTGCCATACCCAAGGTTGTCTAGGTTTTCTCTTATAATATCTTCTAAGAGTTTTATGTTTTGCATTTTACATTTGGGTGTGTAATCCATCTTGAGTTAGTTTTTGTGAAGGACATAAGGTCTGTCTCCAGGTTCTTTTTTTATTTTTATTGTAATTGTCTAGTTATTCCAGTAGCATTTGTTGAAAAGACTTTCTTTGCTCATTGTATTACCTTTGCTTCTTTGTTAAAGATCAGTTGGCTGTATTCATGGTGGGCTTATTTTTGGGCTCTCTTTTCTGTTCCATTGATCTGTTGGTCTGTTTTTTCCTTTTTTAAAATTTGTAATTGAAGTATGGTTGACATATAATATTAGTTTTAGGTGTACAAGTGAGTTGACAATTACATACATTACAACATGCTTACTACAATAAGTGTAGTTACTATCTGTCACTATAAAATGTTATTACAATATTGTTGATTATATTCCCTATGCTTTACTTTTCACCCCTGTGACTTGTTTATTTTATAACTGTAAGTCTGTATCTCTTTATCCCCTTCATCTGTTTTGCCTTCCCCATCTCCCTCTCCTTTGGCAACTACCAGTTTGTTCTCTGTGTTTGTGAGTCTGTTTTTTGTTTTTTGCTTGTTCATTTTTGTTTTTTTAGATTCCACATATAAGTAAAATCATGTTGTCTTTCTCTGACTTATTTTGCTTAGCATGATACCCTCCAGGTCTATGTATGTTGTCACGAAGGGCAAGATTTCATTCTTTTTTATGGCTGAGTAATATTCCATTGTGTAATACCACATCTTCTTTATCCATTTATCTGTCAATAGACATTTAGGCTGCTTCTTTATCTTGGTTATTTTATTTTATTTTTTTTAAAGATTTTATTTATTTATTTGACAGAGAGACAGCCAGCGAGAGAGGGAACACAAGCAGGGGGAGTGGGAGAGGAAGAAGCAGGCTCATAGCGGAGGAGCCTGATGTGGGACTCGATCCCAGAACGCCGGGATCACGCCCTGAGCCGAAGGCAGACGCTTAACCACTGTGCCACCCAGGCGCCCCTATCTTGGTTATTTTAAATAATGCTGCAATAAATATTTGTCTCTTTTGTTAGTATCACATGTTTTGATCACTGTAGTTCTTAGTAAATCTTGAAGTCAGGTAGTGTCAGTCTTCCAACGTTGTTCTTCTCCTTTGACATTGTGTTGGCTATTCTGGGTCTTTTGCCTTTCCATGTAAACTTTAGAATCAGTTTGTTTGGTGTCCTCAATATAACTTCCTGGGATTCTAATTGGAATTGCATTGATTCTATAGATTAAAATGGGAAGAACTGACATCCTGACAATATTGAATCTTCCTGTCCATGAACATGAAACATCTATTTATTTAGTTCTTTATTTTTTTTCTCTGGTTAGAATCTCAATTGGCTAATCTATACAACACACTTTAAAATTTTTTTCAAATCTATTCTTCTTTTCAGGTCATAAATAAGGTTCATCTTAAAACAAATCATGTTGTAAAAAGAGATGTTGATGAACATTTAAGAATCAAGACTGTCTATGATAAAAGTATTGACGAGTAAGTACACCATTATTTTGTCTTTTTAAAATTAAGAATCAAAGTATTAAAGATATTTTCATCTGTTACCTGAAGATCCATAGATGGAGCTACATGCTAATGCACCTTCAAGATGGAATTAAACTACAAATGTTTTTTAGTCCAGAAAGATGAAGACCATGGGATATGATTAAAATCTGTACATCATAAACAGGTTATACAGAGCAAGTATGAATCTACTTGGATGTGGTCATAACATACCTGTAAGGCACCTCCTCAATAAGTACTTAGAGGAAAAATAAAAGGAAGTACTAATATATACAATAAGAACATTTACAAAATTATTAGCCAGAGAGATAATAGTCTAATCTTTCATTTAGTTTAAGAGGGGTTCAGAAAATAGATAAATTATGAATCTGTAGTTGTGTATGAAGAGCTATTAGGAGTAACTGATGTCTTTTCCTCTCCTTAATTTCCCAGAAGAATGAGATAACATGATCATGCCTAGGGTTGTGCTTTCATACAGAGTAAACTTAAGTGTTTATTGAGGTAAATTGAGATTTTAGGGGACTGATACTAGATCCTTCCACAAAGCATTCCTTGGAGCTCCTGCCAGATATATTCTGAACAAATGAGACAGTGCTGTGCGCATGGTAGCAATTCTTAATGTTTTACGTCTTCATTTTCAGATTGCTCCCTGAGAAAAGGTACCTTGTAAAGGTATGTGATAAATACTCATGGCTTGAATTTGATACTTAAAATGGGTACACTTTATTATATATAAATTGTACCTCAATAAAGAAAATATATACATGACTGTTTAGTGAATGAATGAATAAAAGGTGTTGGTAGTGAATGTATTTATCATTTTCTTCGAAGGCGTTTCTGGGATGCACTCACCAAAACTGTGTCCTTATTTGATGCTAAATTAGTCTTCTCATTTTACAATTTAATAGTAAATCAGTCTTCTTGTTTTCTTAGTTCTCTTATGTTTTGTGGGAGCAGAACATGCTAAAGATAGGGTGAAAAAGACAATTTTTGAAATACAGTGAGACCGCTGTTGTCTTGTGGAAATACTTATTCTCCTGAAGATGGACATATCTGATTATATGATAAGCCAAAGTTGTTTACAGAGGTGCTAACTTCAACAGTTTCTTAGCTGTTACAGAGTCACACATGCACGTTAAGCCAATTCATTATGGGTCACAGAAATTGGTGAGATTAAAGTAGATCCTCTTTTTGTTTTTAATGTTATTTTTTAAAAAGATTTTATTTATTTATTTGACAGAGAGACAGCGAGAGAGGAAACACAAGCAGGGGGAGTGGAAGAGGAAGAAGCAGGCTTCTGGCTGAGCAGGGAGCCAGATGGAGGGCTCGATCCCACGACCCTGGGATCATGACCTAAGCCAAAGGCAGACGCTCAACAACTGAGCCACCCAGGCGCCCCTAAAGTAGCTCTTCTAAACATAAGATTTTTTTAACACAAATTACCTTAATGTTGGAATCATCTAATTTAGTCCCAAATTTGAAGTAATTCAGATTAGTTGAGATTTATGTATTCTAAATTCTTTTTAAGTGGAGATAGGGAGAAAAATTTTCACTGAGTTTTCTTTCCCCAAACTCAACTAAGAAAATAAGGAAATTCCTTTGCTCCTAGACTCGTTCTCTTGCCACACAACCTTTGACTAGCTAGCGTCTGTATTCCAGAATTGTAAAGTTTTCCCCTTTTTTCCCCTCAGATATTAATATCCTGTGCTTACTTGTTTAAATATATTTGTCCTTTAACTATTAATTCTGACTTTTTTTTTCAACTTTTGTTTAGAACAAACTTTTTCCACAAGCTATTTCTTACTTAGAGAAGACTTTTCAGGTTCGTAGACCTGCAGGCACTGTCTTACTTAGCAGGTATGTCACATTCAATACAGGTCATTTTCTTCAGTTGTTTAATACTCTGACCTCCCTATTCTGCCAGTATGACAGATTACAAAACTCATACTAGAATATTTTATTATGTTTGTCCTTAGAGACCAAACTGCAAGGTATTTAAAAGGAGTAAGAAAGCACCTGTTAGGTAACCATTCTTTCCCTGATTTTCCATTATGAGCTAACCTGCTAGATCTTTTCCTGGGGTGTAGTCACCTGTTCCCCACGTCCCCTTCCTCCCTCATGTGTCTACAGCAGAGGCTTATGAAATATTTGGGAGTCTGAAAACCTAGCTTAGGAGAATTTCACATGAAACCAAAATTCTTTCTTAGTCCACTTTCTAACAAAAATAGTAATCATTATTTATGAACTAATATAGTAGCTGCTAGGTTTTTTAAATGTTTTTAACTGCTGTGAACTACTTTTCTTTCTTTTTCTCTTTTTTTTTTTTTGTAATTAAATTTTGATGTACAAATGAACTGAAGACAACGTGCAACAAACCGATACCTACAGAAGGAAAATGATCCCCATAGATACTGTACTGGGGAATTTGCAGAGCATACAAAATGCGGCCCAGTTATAGTGCCCGAGGAGCACCTCCAGGTAATTCATCCTACTCTTAGTAGTGTTTTTACTCTTTAGGATAAACTGAGGGAGGGAGATTTTGAATCTGTGAGTGTCACCAAGAAGTTCTTATAAAGTTCAAAGGCTTCATTTTTCTATCAAAAGTAATCTTAGTTAGCTCATTTTATTCTTTCATTTGTTCTCAAATGGATTTGATGATACTTTCTTCCCTTTTTTTTTGTTTTTTCTTTTTTCAGTGTATCTCTGGGGCTGCTGAATCATTTCAGCTTAGAACTTTATCTTTGTCTTCCAAAACATCTTTTAGCAAGTATATACTCAGTATTTTTGAAGGGCAATTTGACATTATCTCTTAAAATAAAAAATATGTATGGTATGCTTCCACCCAATTTGGAAATGTATTCCATAAAAATATTTACAACTCTGCAATAGATGTTCAGGGGTATTCTTTGCAAAACTATAAATACGTTTATATTAGTATTAAATTATGATATAATCCGATAAAGGAATACTATGCAGTTGTTAAAGAATGAAGTAGATTGCTATATACTGACTTGGAAAGACATTTAAGCTCTTAAATTAAAAAAAAAGGTTGGAAATCAGTATGTGTAGTTAGCCTATTTTATTTAAGAATTATAATTGATAATTCAACTTAATAAAACTGAAATAAAAACATAAAAAATAAAAAAGTGTATGTACACACACAATAAAAAATTATGGAGCAATCTAGAGGTATACACATACTAAAGAATCTGGAGCCGTACCAAAATATTAATAGTTTTCTTTAAGAGTTGGAGTGGGGGGGGGGCTTTTCTTTGGTAAGTTATGTGTTTTTGTAATGTTCTGATTTTTCATATTAAGCATGTATTACTTATCAGTAAAAAGATAAAAATTTTAAATGGTATACCAGAAAACCAATTTATTATACATTTAAAAATATGATTATTGCCTTAACTGTTTTTCTCTATTGAACTGTGTTCTCTGTTTACTTCTAGAAAATGAATATATTACTGAACATTTACTTTGTAACCAAAATTAAGCATATTTACTTTGTAATTTTTTTAATTAAGTTATATGAAGCCCAGTAAGGCTTTTAGAGCCCTATATGTTGGCACTAATACAACTAACTTACTCAGCTTTCATTTCTTTTCTCAGATTTCTTGGGAGTGTATAAAAGATTTTATTTAAAACAACTTGTTAATTAATTACATATCCAGCTCTTTTCCCAAGAAATTTAGAGGCATTTTGTAGACATTTTAAGACACATTCCTTTGGGGATATGGTTGGATCAGTCAAAAGAGCATGCAAATCAAACTCTGGGTCATGAGTTTGAGCCCCTCACTGGGTGTAGAGATTACTTAAAAATAAAATCTTAAGGGGTGCCTGGGTGGCTCAGTCGTTAAACATCTGTCTTCGGCCCAGGTCGTGATCCCGGCGTTCCGGGATTGAGTCCCACATAGGGCTCCTCTGCTGGGAGCCTGCTTCTTCCTCTCCCACTCCCCTGCTGTGTTCCCTCTCTCACTGGCTGTCTGTCACATAAATAAATAAAATCTTAAAAAAAAAAAAATCTTAAAAAAAAGATATTTCTTTGCTTTTTTCCTAAGGTATTTTTTGTTTTTAACTCTCTTGGCTTCTCTAAATTCTGCTTCTTCCTTCTTGATGGGTTTGGGGAGGATCCTGATTTTTTTTTTTAGTACATGAGTGGTCGTGGAAAAGAATGTTTAAAAATCACAACTTTTTGTAACACTATAATAGGTTAAAGTAATTGAACTGAAAAATTATATGTATTAGAGAAACAAAACTAAACAATATAATGAAATGGGGATTTCTGTTTCTATAAAAGCATTGCTTACACCTAAAAAAAAAAATCATTATTTACTGATTTTTTTTAAAGGTTTTATTTATTTATTCGACAGAGATAGAGACAGCCTGCGAGAGAGGGAAGACAAGCAGGGGGAGTGGGAGAGGAAGAAGCAGGCTCCCAGCGGAAGAGCCAGATGTGGGGCTCGATCCCATAAGGCCGGGATCACGCCCTGAGCCGAAGGCAGACGCCTAACTGCTGTGCCACCCAGGCGCCCCTATTTACTGATTTTTTAATTTGTAATTTGAGATTATAATTGTTTAGGAGCTTGGAGAGAAGAAGAAGTTCTCTAAAAAGCAGATGTTACAAGGGCAAAGATTGATTAGAAAACTAGAAATAAGAATGATGTTGAGGTGACTTTACCCTTTAAACTTATCTTTAAAAAGTAAAGATGACTTTAACTTTTTACTTTGTATATGCTTGCATTATATGAATTCTTAACAAGATACGTGAATTACTTTATGATTGAAAATACATTTCCATTAGATACAAAGCTTTTTATTAATTGATTTTGAAATAGGTAGATTTACAGGAATATGCAATGTATGTGTGTATATATACACACACACAAGAAGGTCCACTGTAATTTTCACCTAGTTTTAAAGTTTAAAAAGTTTAAAATCTTTTCCATTTCTGTCTTTTTTTGCATCCTGGTTGGCTGCCCTTAAAAAAAACTATTGATTGTTTTAATTAAGATTATAGATTTAAAATCATTTATAAAGTAGAATTTTTAGTAAAATGAATTCAGAATTAGAGATAGGAATTGAGTAGAGGTAGGAATGGATTTTGATAAAAGTTGAAGGGTGATAAAAGTTAAATCATGCGAATTTAGAATCTAGATTCACTATAAAATAAAAGTCCCTACAGCTAACCTTGTCTCTGGTCTGATTTTCTGTTGCCCACTGTGGGCACAGCGATGCAGGGTCTGCCGTGGGGGTAAGTGGTCCTGTGTAGCAGTGGGTGTGCAAGACCAAGAGGGCGTCCGGGATGCAGACTTTGTTCTGTATGTTAGTGCTCTGGCCACCGAGAGGTGCAGTCATGAAAACATCATCTCTTATGCAGCCTATTGTCAGCAGGAAGCAAAAATGGACAGGTAAACTTTCCCCTGAGACTTATTTTCCAAGAGCTAATATGGAAATTCTTAAAAACAAATCCTAAGTGTTTAGAGTACAGGATGTTTGCATTTTCCAGATTGCCTCCAGTAATAAGAAACTACACTGCTTGGATGGGGGAGTGGAGTGGGGGGGGTGGTAGGGCTTGAGCGGTGGGGGAGAATGTCAGGTGATAGAACTGTTATTCATATAGTAATGTCAGTACCAACTCCAAAGAAAAAGTCTACTGTGGAGAGATTCTTTGGAAGTAAATACCTCTCTAAGGAAACAATTTTAACTTTAATTTTAGCACCTCTGTGTTAAATCTGTAAGATGTTAAAAATAACTGGTCATCCAATTGTATTATTTGCTATGTCCTTCACTTAGGTAAATTATCACTTAAAATATTTAGAGGCTCTTTTTTATTTACAAAAGATTTTTTAAAAATTTCCCAGTGAAGCAGGCTTGAAATGAAATGTTATTGTGTTTACAGAAGATTGCCTGTCACACTCCGTACAAATCAAAGGTATTAAAAATTGCCATGTCTCAGGATAGGTTGTAACATTCTCAAATCTAGGAGAGTTAATATGACCAGTTCATGTGTATATTAGGACCATTGCTGAGGTCTTAAACATTCATCTGTCAAGACTAGCTGACTTTAAAGAGCTGTTTCATTTCCATTGATGTATAGTTCATTTGACAAAAAAAATGGAATTATTAGTTGAACCAAGTAGGCAGTACAAAAGAAACACTGGTATATGTTTACCTAAAGGTAGTAAGGATATGGTCAAAATCAGCATCATGGTTTATGAAAAACAGTCCATTACTATGATGCTATGTAACTGATGATCTATGAAATCTACCCAGAAATCTTTAGCTTCTAAATGTTGGGAATGCTTAGAGTCAAATGATTGAATGTATTACTGAAAAATAAATATACAGAGGTATATGTCTTGAAAGTATAAGATAGTGAGTTAGATGTTATGGTACAAAATGACATTTGATATTTACCAAAGACTTTTCTTACCTTTGTCAATGTTTTATAGAAAAATATAGGTTAGCACCTGAAATTAATATTGCACTGTATGTTAACTAACTGAAACTTAAATAAAAACTTGGGGGGAAAAAAGATCAAAGTATAGGTTAGTAAATATAATACATATTTTTCTGGAATATAATAAAAAATTCAATGTCTATTTTAACAGGCCAATAGCAGGATATGCTAACCTGTGTCCAAATATGATCTCTACCCAGCCTCAGGAGTTTATTGGGATGCTGTCCACAGTAAAACATGAGATTATTCATGCCCTGGTAAATTTTGCTGTTAACTACTGTTCTTTTCTTTGTGCTTTGATTTTCTCTTTATTATGCTCTCATGTTGATGTATATGCTAAATTTTGGATCCTTAGATTTACGTCAGTAAAACCTGGATGATTAGGCCTCTGCCAGTAGAGAATTTTTAATGATTAAGATAGTGGCTATGTTGAGTTATACTATCTAAAATAAGTAAACAAGTGAATTCATTGGCAAATAGGAGTTTTAAGAAAATGATTACTGTTCTTAAAAGAAAAAAAAACTTAATAATTTAGAAAAATTCACTTTCCTCTCAAGTAATAATTGACAATGCTAATTGTAGATCTTTCTTATCTTTTTCAGAGATCCAATTTCAAAAGTCCTCTTGAGCTGCTTAGGCTTTCTGAAATTTAAATATACTAAATGATTCAGAACCTTTCTATCCTTTTCCCCAACTTGTCCAAAATAGTGAACTTTTATGGTATGTCCCGAAAATTAAAGTTATCTGAGGCCCTAGGAAATGTTCTCTTGATGCCATTTATGTATTTAGAAAATAGAAGGTAGTAAAATGCAGTAATTGAGAGAGAATAGATCATATAGATTTAGGTGTCAATCTTTTTAACTCTACCCCGGAAAATCTTTGGGATCTTGTGTAAATTATTTAGCCTTTGTAAGCCTCAGTTTCATTTGTTAAAATGAAGATAAGAGTAGTACATACTAGAGTGGATTTTTTTTTCTTGGAGATTAAATAAGATAAAACAGAAATGTCCTAGCACCATGCTATAAACAGTAAGGTGTTATAAAATTAGTGACAATTATTTATTAGTCCTACTTACTGAGCTGTCATGTATGACCTTGAAAAGCAAGCCTGTGTTTAATTCAGCATTGAATACCTCAGTGAAACTCCAGTGTAACCAGACAGCATTTATGTCCTTCAAATAAGGGGATTCTAAAATGAATCCTCTCTCTTTCTTTTATTTAAAAAAGTAAGCCAAACCTGCTAATTGAGGTGAAAGACAAGGATCATTCTAAGTAAGATCTAAAAACTATAGATACTTGATGTTGAGAGAAACAAAGAAAAACAACAGATTTTAAGTGTAATACATAAGTCAACATGAATGCAGAGGTCCTGGGCATGAGGTAAATTAGGTTATGAACAAGCAATTCACAAAAGAAAAAATCCA
This sequence comes from Ailuropoda melanoleuca, assembly GCF_002007445.2. Taxonomy (NCBI): domain Eukaryota; kingdom Metazoa; phylum Chordata; class Mammalia; order Carnivora; family Ursidae; genus Ailuropoda; species Ailuropoda melanoleuca. Next base: position 67,446,009 of record NC_048218.1, on the reverse strand, counting down.
ATTGACTGAAAAATGTATGAGAAGGTATTCAGACTTACTTCAGCAGTCAAGGAAATCTCAAATTAAAGCTAGATGATGGGGTGCCTGGGTGGCACAGCGGTTAAGCGTCTGCCTTCGGCTCAGGGCGTGATCCCAGCGTTATGGGTTCGAGCCCCACATCAGGCTCCTCTGCTATGAGCCTGCTTCTTCCTCTCCCACTCCCCCTGCTTGTGTTCCCTCTCTCACTGGCTGTCTATCTCTGTCAAATAAATACATAAAATCTTTAAAAAAAAAAAAAAAAGCTAGATGCCATTGACTATAAAAGCATGTATGAGAAGTTAGGCACATTGACTTCAAGGTAGTGGTTACTTCTAGGAAGAGAAGGAGGAAAAAGGGTTAGGTAATGGGGCTTCAGCTATATTTACTCTGCAGTGTTTTATGTCTTAAAGGTTTGAAGAAAATATAGTAAAACTAACATCTTAAATACCCTTAGAGAAGATATATAAGTGGGGTTTTTTTTGTTTTTTTACTTTTGTATATTTGAATTATTTTAGAGATTGTAAAAACCTATGAAGTTTTAAATATTAGCTAAGTCTAAAAACCATCCTGGACGATGGTAAGAAATGTTTAACAGAGATTCCCCGTAAGTTGTACGTGCTCATAGCTATCAATTACAGTTACCTGTGGTGCCTTGAATACCTAATAAGTCTTCTGAGATGTGAGTGTTTAGAAACATTTTCAAGCTGATAGTGTGGGAAAAAATGTGTATTTAGAATATTGTAAAAGATGAGGCAAATTTTACTATTACATTTTAAGCTTTGTATAACTTCAGTGAATTGTATATTAAGAACTATTCAGATTTTCTTAGCTGACTCAATTAAGTGTCCTTTGCATCTTCAGAGATTAAAAAAGAAGAAGAAATGCAGGAATAAAAGAATAATCTGGATTCCATTAATCATTTTGGCAAGCCTTGAATGACACAGAGGCCCCAGTTGTGTAAGCAAAGAAATTTGCCAAAGAAATTGGTTAATTAAGTGATCATTTGTGATCGTTAGTTATTTAGATATGAGCTATAGCATATTCTCAGTGTACAGAACATACATAAATAAGTAGCTACAAAAGTGCTTTGTTTTAGTTACTAGATTAAGAAACACAGCAAGAAAGGATATCTCACTAATGAAATAGGAGAAATCAAATGGCAATAATTTTTTTGTGTGTGTGCCCATTTTCTCATCTATTTTGGGAGGAGAAGGATAGAGAATGGGAACCTTTATGTGGAGTATCTATTATCTCATTAAAATTGAAGATGTCTTAAAAAATAGTATTTAAATTGTGACTGTAAATACAACAAATTCACATTGCAAAAAAATTGGGGGAATGTGAGTGATTTTACACATGACCCTATCATCAAAAGAACCACAGCTAACATTTTGAGATATGTTTCCATTATTTTTCCTAAGTGTACACACACACACATTTCCAGTCTTGTTAAGTACAGATATATATTACATGTGGACTTTAGGATCAGAGACTGAATTTTTACGAGTGTGCTTAATTGCCCACCCCCTACTCTAAACTATATTGTTAATTGTTCTCAGTGGTAACATTCCCTGGATGCAATCGTAGACTTATGTAATAAGTTTGTGTGAAGAGGATAAACTGTGATAAATACATTCTTAAACACATATATTTCTTCTTTATACCAGTACGAAAGAATATTGTCACTATTACTTTCGATTTCTTTCCTTACAGTTACCTCAGGTAATTGAAATTTAAAATCCATAAAATGGAATACTGAATTTTTGTCCAGTTCCAATGTATGGCAACTTCCTGTAGAAGTATTGGCTGGGTGCTTTTATGAGGTTCTATCAGTATTCTCTTTTGATAGTAGCATGTTATGATGTGTATAATCAGACTTGATATTTTTCACTTTGAGTCATTTTTAACTTTTTTTATAGGGTTTCTCTGCTGGCTTATTTGCATTTTACCATGATAAAGATGGAAATCCTCTAACTTCAAGATTTGCAGATGGTCTCCCACCTTTTAATTACAGGTATTTGTTATTTTTGTTCTTGTTCTTCTTTGAAAAGGGCTCTAAGAGTAGAATCTGAGAATCATGGCATGTTAGGTGCCACAAATAATAGTGGCTTCATGGCTAGCCTAAAAAAACTATAGCTATTAAAACAGGATAAAAGAGGTCATTTAGCATTACCCTTTCATTTTAGAGATGAAGCAGTTAAGATGCAGAAAACTTAAGTGACTTGCCCAAAGAGCCAGGACTCTTCTTGCCAGCAGAGCTCTTTTTCACCACATTGTAACTTGTATTACTATATAGTATGGTTAGGCCATAGGAAAATGTAGTTTGGTTATATTTTGGTTTATTAATGATTATCGCGTATCATAGCAATATTTGCATGTGACGTGACATTGTATTTAGTACAGCATATTAGCAATCTATAGGTTCAGGGCCTAAAATAAATAATATTAAAAAACACTAAAAAAATTTTATTGAGAATTTTTTATAGCATGTCAATCACAGAACTGTAACTATTTGCATACATTTATATAAAAAACAAATCTCTACATTAAGAGGATATGTCCACAAAAAGACATGCACAAGAATGTTCCTGGCAGTTTTGTAATTAATTGCCAAAAAATAGAAACTACCCAAAAATCCATCAACAGAAGAATGGATAGATAAGTTATGATGTATTCATATAATTGAAAGCTACAAGGCACTAAAAAAGAACATACTGTTGTTACATGCAGTAATATATATGAATATCACAGATACAGTGTTAAGCAAAAGAAGTCAGGTAGTCTGTTCGTATGGAGTTTAAAAAAGATCAATGATAAAAGGCAGATAAGTGGTTTACCTGAAGGGCCAAGCTGTTAAATGGCATATAAGTTGAGTATGGATTGGGAAAGGGGCACAAGGAAACCTAGGGGTACTGACAATGTTCCCTATCTTTATCGGATTAGTAGTATATGGATGTGAAATAAACAGTTAAACCTTACACTTAAAATTTGTTCACTCTGCATATATTTTGCTTTAATTACAGCGTCTCTTAAAATAGCTAGAATTAAATACTGAAACAGGTAATATTTTATTCATCATAATATTTTGAGAGTACACGTGAAGAAACATTCTAATTGGAAATAGATATTTTCCTTCTCTAGATAGTTTGTGTTCATTTGGTGGTGAAGGAGGAGTCTGGTCTTTCCTAAGAATTGTGGTCTTTATGGGAAACATAAGTGGTGAGATAGGCATCATCTCCATAGTGATGTAGGTAAGGAGGAGAGAAATAGCCACACATAAGAACTATTGTTAAGCTGATAATTTGCAGTGCTTTCTTGTATTCAGGATATTCCTCAAAAGCAGGAAATCTTACAATATAAATGGAGATAATACAATATAAATAAATAGGAAATTCATTTGATAAACTTCTGAAGAGTTGGATTTGTCTCTGCCATATCTATTTGGAGAAATTATTTGTCCTGAAATGTAGATAGTGAAGAGGATATTGGGAGTTATTAATAAGGTAAAAGCTGTTATTTTCTTGCTGCCTTTGATCACTATGGATGGTTAAAAATTACTTTGCCATGGAAAAAAGATAAAAGGAATTAAGAAACAGTGCAGAGGATCATGGGGAAGGGAAGGAAAACTGAATGGGAAGTCATCAGAAAGGGAAAAAACCACGAGACTTTTTTTTTTTAATTTTTTTTAAAGATTTATTTATTTATTCGACAGAGATAGAGACAGCCAGTGAGAGAGGGAACACAAGCAGGGGGAGTGGGAGAGGAAGAAGCAGGCTCATAGCGGAGGAGCCTGACGTGGGGCTCGATCCCAGAATGCCGGGATCACACCCTGAGCCGAAGGCAGACGCTTAACCGCTGTGCCACCCAGGTGCCCCAACCACGAGAGACTCTTAACTATAGGAAACAAACTGAGGGTTGCTGGAGGGGAGGTGGGTGGGGAGATGGGCATTAAGGAGGGCTTGTGATGTGATGAGCACTGGGTGTTACACGCAACTCATGCATTATTGAACGCTACATCTGAAACTAATCATGTAGTGTGTGTTGGCTAATTGAATTTAAATAAATAAACTAATAAAGAAAAAAAAGAATAACATCTTCAAGGCATGGGTAGATGAACAGATTATGATACAGCAAATATAAGAAAATATTAATTGGAGAATCCAAGTGATGGTTATTGGTTATGCAGGTGTTCTCTTTACAATTCTGTCAACACTGTGTTTAAAATTTCCATAAAATACTAGTGGGAAAAATATAGCTTCTTTATTCTGTTTTATTGGTAAAAATGAGAGATTCATAGGATTAATGATAGAAGTAATCTACAAAAAAAAAACCCAGAAAAAAATGATATGGATTATAGGGAAAGAAAAATTGATGTCCATTATAATTGATGTTATTATATCCTACCAATGATGTATGAATGCTTACCTTACCAGTGCTGGATAGTATAGATCTTTTTTTTAGGCCAGTCTGGTAAAAGATGATATCTTGTGTTTCTAGGACTGCTATTAAGGTTTCAGCCATTTGAATTTTCTCTGAATACAGCCTATTTATGTTTTTTGGCCAGTCTTAGGTTATTTTTCCTCTTCTAATGATTTTGTTAGAGTACTTTATAATTTAGGAATATTAATCCTTTTTCGGGTTTGTTGCAAATATTTATCCCATTTATTTATTTCATTTATCATATTTTTCCATACAAAAAATTTGACAATTCTATCATTAAAGTCATCTGTTTTTTCTTCTGTTGCTTAAGAAATTTCTGCCTTCCAGTGTTATAAAAATATTCTCCTCAATGTTTTCTAGTAAAATATTATTTGAATTTTTTACATTCATAGCTTTAATTCATTCAGAATTTATTTTTGCTTTATGTATTTTGGGATTCTTTTGTAAGATATGTATATGTTTATAACTTATATCTTCTTGGTGGATTGACCCTTTCATCGTTATAAAATGTCCCTCTTTGTCTTTACTAACAATTTTTGTTTTAAGGTCTATTTTGTCTGATATTGGTATAGCCGTTCCAGCTTTCTTTTGAGTACTGTTTGCATGGTACAGTAATTCTTTTACATTCAACCTGTTTGTGTCCTTGAGTCTGAAGTGTGTTTAGTGTAGACATAGCTTGATTATGGGGTTTTTAAAAAATGCGTTCTTCCAGTCAAGCACATTCTGCCCCTTCTATGATGGCTGCCAGATTGCTGGTTTACACCACGATTGTGGGCTCTTAGTTTTGAGGGCTGCTGCATAACTGGAGAGAGGGCATGGGAAAATGCCACAAAGCTTGCTGTTCTTACTGAATTTATCCATTTTTGAAAAAAATAAATGCTTCCTGGATTGCTGCCAGTCTTTAGTTAATTTCCAAAGTTCTGAAAAAGTTGATTAGGCATTTTGCCTCTTTCTTCATTGCTTTCATAAACAGAGAATTTTCAGTGGTCTACCATTTTTGCTGACATCTTCCTGGAATTTATTTCTGTATATGGGATGAAATTCAAGGATTTAACTTTTTTCCTAAATGGATAACCAGTTTTATAGCACAGTTATTAAGTAAATTATACTTTCCCACTAAATTAAAATGCCATTTTTTGTTGTTATTGATTAAGTTTCCTTATATACTTGGATACGTCTCTGGACTTGCTTTGTTTTATCCAATAAATTTGTTAAAAGGAAGTAATTTATTGTCATCTGAACCAAGTATTAGCTATGTGAACTTGAGCAAGTTACTTCATCTCTCCAAACTTCTGTCTCTTTATCTGCAGCATAGTGATGATAATCTCATAAGGTTGTTGAAAAGATTAAATTAGAAAATGTTAGGTACTTTGCAAGGACTTGGTACATAGTAAATGCAAATATTTTAATTTCATATTGATGTTCATAAATACTTTTACTACTTAAAGCTGTAATGAATTTGCAAAATGACTGTCTTTTATTCTTTAATTGCAGTCTTGGATTATATCAATGGAGTGATAAAGTAGTTCGAAAAGTGGAGAGATCATGGAATGTTCGAGATAATAAGATCGTTTCTCACACTGTGTATCTTCTAGTAACACCTCGTGTTGTCGTACGTATTAACCCAACTTCTTCATATTTCCTGACTCATCTGCTCTTTTCCTTTCTTATAATTCTTTCTTTATACCAATCATTACTTTCTTTTTTAAAGAATTTTGTTTATTTCTTTGAGAGAGAGAGAGAGAGAGAGAGAGAGCACAAGCAGGGGGAGGGGTTGAGGGAGAAGCAGATGCCCCGCCAAGCAGGGAGCCCGACACAGGACTGGATCCCGGAAGCCGGGATCACGTCCCAAGCTGAAGGCAGACGCTTAACCACTGAACCACCCAGGTACCCACTAATCATTATTGTTTAAGAATCTAAGACTAGGGGCACCTGGGTGGCTTAGTTGGTTAAGTGTCTGACTCTTGGTTTTAGCTCAGGTCACGATCTCAGGGTTGTGGGATCGAGCCCTGCATAGGGCTTTGTGCTCAGTGTAGAGTCTGCTTGAGATTCTCTCTCCCTCTGCCCTTCCTCCCAGTTGTGCATGCACACTCTCTCTCAAAAAAAAAAAAAAAGAACTTAAGATTAAATTTCAGTACCTGTATAAGAAAAATAATATAAAGGCAGTACAGTAAAGCTACAAACCAATAGAAATCTGAAGAAATGGAAATTTGGCAATAACTTTCATGGCTCTATTTCTACTCATTGCTTTAAACCGGTGCTCCCCTACCATAATATGTCAGACCTCTTAGGATCACTGGTACTGTTTGCGTAATTGCTGATCATTTTATATGCAGTCTATATTAGTCAGGGTTGTCCAGAGAAACAGAGCCAACAGAATGTGTTGACTGAGAAAGGCAGGGGAGAAATAGAGGAAGGGAGGAAGGAAATTTATTTTAAGAAAATGGCTCATGCAGTTATGGAGGTTTGGAGAGCTCAAACTCTGATGGTGTGCACTGGCAGGCAGAATTCCTTCTTGCTTGGACAAAGTCATTCTTGTTCTTGTAGGCCTTCAACTGATTGGATGAGGCCTATCTATATTATGGAGGGTAATCTGCTTTACTTAAAGTAATTTAAGTGTTAATCTCATCCAAAAACACCCTACGGAAACATTCAGAATAATGTTTGATCAAATATCTGGGCACTGTGGCCTAGCCAAGTTGACATGTAAAATTAACCATCCCACCCTCTTATTTTTAAAATAAGCTCTACCGCCAACATGGGCCCAGGATCAAGAGTCACATGCTCTACTGACTGAGCCATCCAGCATCCCTGCCTTCTGAACTTTTGCACTGCTCTTGGGATATTTCCCATCACTAGAAATTTCTAACTAAAGGACAGAAAAAACCAAATGGGCAAAATTGTATTCTAACGAAGAACTTATTTTTGTTTCAAAGACTATATCTATACTAAGAGCAGTTTATACCTTCATTAAAAACATTGTTGATGTTATAGTTACAAATGGCAATCATGTTAGTCTGTAGCCTTCTTGAAATATATGTGACTTAAAGCCAAAATCTGCAAATAGAGGAAAAAATATTAAGAGAAATAGTATTTACTAACAAAGAAGAGTTTAATAGTATCAAAATATTTTATTTAATTATATTAAAAACCATATTTTTGAAAGATGTTCTCACTTCTCACCAAAGTAATTCTTTAACGGCTACTTTTTATATTTAGATTAGATAAAGAATCTGTCATTATCTTATCATACTTCTGTAGAGTTTTTTTTTTTTCTGATTCTTAGGATGAAGCACGAAAGCATTTTAACTGTCCGATTCTGGAGGGAATGGAGCTAGAAAATCAAGGTGGTATGGGCACTGAGCTCAATCATTGGGAAAAGCGGTTATTAGAGGTCAGTTTGTTTTTAAATTTTGCTAAACATATTTTTTAATAAAAGTATTTCTCTTGGGGCAGCTGGGTGGCTCAGCCATTAAGCATCTGCCTTTGGTTCAGGTCATGATCCCAAGGTCCTGGGATCGAGCCCCACATCGGGCTCCCTGCTCTGCGGGAAGCCTGCTTCTCCCTCTCACACTTCCCTTGCTTGTGTTCCCTCTCTCGCTGTCTCCCTCTGTCAAATAAATAAACAAAATCTTTTAAAAAAAAATAGTAATTCTCTTTTTAATGAAAGTAATTCTTATTCAAGTTATTCAAACAGTATAATGGGTTATAAAGTAAAATTATTTATTTTTCTTTTTTTTCTGTTTTTCTTTTTCTTCTTTTTTCCCCTCTCTTAACAGGCAGTTTCTCATTAATACATTCAGGTCAGTAGTGAACTAGAATGAATCTTAACTGACCTCCTTGCTTATTGTTTGTTTGTTTGTTAACTCCCTCCCTCTTTTTAAAACTCCAGTGTTTAATAGGCAGCCATTAAAATAAGTCTTCCTCCTCTTTTCCACCCACTTGCCTTTCTTTTCCATAAGGTGGACCCTGTGTAAACCTAAAAACATATGGTGACTTAAAGTTCCTTTTCCCCTTAGCACTCTAGATCCACTTTTAGATGTGGATCTAGTAATAGTAATTAAATAGTGATTACTATTTAAGTTTTTTGTATATCCTTCTGGAAATGCTGTATATATGTAGAGATACACATGCCAACACACAGTTTGTTTTTCCTAATGGATTCACACATTTGTGCAACTATTTCCCACTTAACAATGTATCTTAGACATCTTTCTGAGCAGTACAGGGCTCCTGCTGTAATGCAAGTATGCTTTCCTAAAAAACCTCTCCAAGATTGGACACTAAAAATAACAAGACTTGTGGGAAAAGCAAATAACATACCACTAACAAAAGCAGTGAGTCATAATAAAAGTACTAGCTCAATTTTAAACATATTTCCAGTAAATAAGCTCTTGTATTTACTATAATATTTCTTTACCTTAAACAACAACAAAAAGCAATGGTAGTTGGAAGGGTAACTATAAATTGAGTAATGGGGGCAAGAGTAAAATGTATAAAATTAGAGGGAGTCATGCAATAACCACTTTTAAAACAGAGCTGCCCATATTGAACCAAGTGGAAGAACGTGGAGTGAATGGTCATCGTGCGCATTCCTCTGTCGCTGTGTTTAGCTGTCTTAGTGTACTTTATATTTAGCTGCTATTGCTCCATTGCAAAAATATGAAAATCTAGGGAAAAGTCATTATAAACCAACATGATTTAACAGCTACATGGTATTATATGAATGTAACAACAGTCCTGTGTTGATGAACAACTATGTTTTAAATTTATTTTATTTTTAATTTAATTTTATTCTATTTTATTTCTAAGATTTTATTTTTAAGTAACCTCTACACCCAACGTGGGGCTTGAACTTACAACTCTACTGACTGAGCCAGCCAGGTGCCCCTCACACAAAAATGTTGTGATGGGTCACCTGGGTGGCTCAGTCAGTTAAGCATCTGCCTTTAGCTCAGGTCATGATCCCAGGATCCTGAGATTGAGTTCTGCGTCAGGCTCTCTGCTCAGTAGGGACTCTGTTTCTCCCCTCCTTCTGCCCTTCCCCGCTGCTCATGCTCTCTCTCACACGCTCTCAAATAAATAAAATCTTTTAAAAAAATAAAAATTAAAAAATTAAAATGTGATGAGCATTTATTTATATCTGTGATACAAATATATCTGTGGCATTCCAGCGGGTATTCTTAGGTTCAAGCTCACAAGACCTAATGGGCCACACTGAAAAAAGATTCACTTGGAAGGATACAAGAAAGAATGTGCAGCATGGCAGCATGGCAGAAGTCAGGCATTTCTCTTGTGCTCCACACAGCAGACTAGGCGCTATCATCCATGCTTCTCCCACACCCCACTCCAGCTCAAATACGGGAGCATAAGGCCATAACAGAGGGGCGTAAGAATCAGCCCAGCTTAGAAGTACTATGTCCCAAATAGTACCTAATATATGTGTTTTTTTTAACAGTTCCATAGACATAACTTCCAGATTTCTGTTGGGGACATCCCCATAAGAGTCAGTGCACATGGGGAAGCTTTAAACTATGGCTTACAAAAGAGTGAAATTAATGCTTGTGGTGACTATTCTTATCCAGGTGTCCACAAAGCAATAGTGATGGAAACTTAATGAAAGACACATTGTATTTGTTTCTCCCATGGGAATTTCAGTTTTTTAATTTTCCTTAAGCAGTTTTCCCAAGTGATTCCCATTAGAAAAACGTAGATTAGTCACACATGAAAATTTATTTACTCTGCTGTAGAGACTTGAGAGTATTAATATCATTAACAGCTGCCTTTCTCTGAAATCAGCTTTGTGTTCTTGAACTCCTTTTTTTTTAAAGATTTTATTTATTTATTTATTTATTTATTTATTTGAGAGAGAGCGCACAAGTGGGGGGTGGGGAGAGGAAGACACAGGCCCCCCGCTGAGCTGGGAGCCCGACGTGGGGCTCAATCCCAGGACCCCAGGATCATGAGGCACAGGCAGACACCCGAACCACAGGCAGACACTTAACCAACTGAGCCACCCAGATGCCCCTTTAAACTAATTTTTTTAAATGATATTAAAGTACTTGAGGTGACCATCCAGCATTCAGCATAAGGATTTGAAGATTAATCAGAGCTGTTGTAGGAATTTTAGAATATGAATTAAAAGACTGAGTAGATAATAGACCTTGATGACGTTTTAGGTCCTTCATGTAACTCCTTTGATTCTATGATACTTGTTTTGCATATTAATGTATATTTTTGTGATCATAAGATTGAGGGTTATAAGAGAATTTTTTTTTTTTGTAATTTGGCAAATAACCATCTCTTCCAATATTTTATGGGCATCTGTCTCAACCACTCATTTTACTTTGTCTATATAGCATAATAGTTTTACATATTTTTCCATATACTTATCTTCATTTTCATCAGCGTTCTAAATGCTGGTTGTCTGCCATTTTAGGAAATTGTACACAGTATAGATGTTTAAGGCAGAAAGCAGATCTTTCTTTAAGCTTCATTGTTGTCATTTTAAAGAAGGCTTATGGGACGCCTGAGTGGCTCAGTCAGTTAAGCGTCTGCCTTCAGCTCAGGTCATGATCCCGGGGTCCTGGGATTGAGTTCTGCATCTGACTCCCTGCTCCACTGGGCGCCTGCTTCTCCCTCTGCCTACTGCCCCCCCTCCCCCGCTTGTGCTCTCTCTCTCAAATAAAATCTTTAAAAAAAAAAAAGGCTTATGTATTTCACTACTTAAAGTGAATAAGTCAGCCTCTCACACTTGAGTCATTTTATATATACATCAAAATAATCATGGAAATTGTTGGAATTTTCTGTCTTCTAATTTAAAATCTGTTGATTTTCAGAATGAAGCAATGACTGGTTCTCACACCCAGAACCGAGTCTTCTCTCGAATCACTCTGGCATTAATGGAAGACACTGGGTAAGACAGCTGTGAGAATATTATATGCATTGTTTATTAAAATGAACTTTAATATTAAGATGAAATGAATATTAGCTTAAGAAAATACATTTTATACTGAAGTAAAATATTGGAATTTTGTGCAGTTATCTATCTTTACCTATACCAAATCCATTCATTCATTCAATAAATCTTTGAGGCCCTGAGGTATAGTAATGAATAGATCAAAATTCCAGGCATTGTAAGATTTATTTTCTAATGAGTAGAGGCCGTGCTAATATAAAGGAAAGACTAATCTAAACAAGTTTTTAAACTTGTAAATGAAATTGATGATGTGTAGATTCTTGGTTTTTAAAGCAGTAGAACTTTCTGGTAAAGCAGTAGAATACTGTTTTTAGATGACTCCAATGGGAGTCTTTTTCTTTGTGGGCTCCTGAGTCCTTTTGACAAGACTCACTAGTTTTTGATAGCTTCCTTCCTTCCTTTTTTTGGTATAGCAGGATGTACCAGGTTGATGGGCATACACCCTATCCTAGATCTGGGCGTCAGCCAGTCTTCCAAGGATCACTGGTTCCATTTAGTGGAGAATAGCTTTTGGAACCACAGCCTATGGGTGTCTGGGTGGCTCAGTTGATTAAGTGGTTGACTCTTGATCTCAGCTCAGGTCTTGATCTCATGGTCATGAGTTCAAGCCCCGTGTTGGGCTCCATGCTGGGTGTGGCGCCTACCTATAAACAAAACAAAACAAAAACCACAACCTAGGCACTGTGTTCATTGCTACTAGGTTATCATTGCTTCTCATAGCTTTTAGTGGACCAAGTTGGGAAATTCGTATTTTCGAAAAGAAAGAAGAAAACACTGGATTTCTTTTAGTAACAGTATAGCTCTTCCCACTTATTCTTGGGCAAGTGATGGCCAGCAAAAGTGGTCCTGCTGCTCTGTTTAACAGTTTATTTATAGCCCTTTCTTTAAGATACCAGTAGGTTACAGAAGCACTGTGGAATATGTGAGTTGCTAGTGAAATCATGGCACTGGTGATTTTTATAGCATTTTTCTGTTTTCTGGGGCAACACAACAATAACATGGCCAGATGTTTCTAAATAACTGCATGGAAATTAACTCTCATAAATCCATAAGACTTAAGTGTAGGTTAACTAAGTTGCTTCTCCCAGTAAAAAACATTATTATTTATCCATCCAGAAACCTGGGAATCACCCTTGACAACTCCCTCTCCCCACCTCTATATCCAGTCAATCAAAAGTCTTCCATGACTTTTAGCTCTTTGATATCCCTGAATTCTGTGTACCTTTTGGTTACCACTGCCTTTATCAAAGCTGCCATTATTTTTGGCTGGATTACTATAGTAGTTTTTTCTTATCTGTCTCACTGCATTTTAAATGGTCCTTTCTGTTGCCCAAAGGCTTTTCACAAATGTTCTTTAGAAGTTTTTTTTTCGTACAGCATCTCACACAGTAAGAAAGGTACATATCATGACCAAAGTACACACATACATATATAATGGTTAAGAGCAAAGACATTGATATGGGTATTAAGACCATTCAATGATGAAAGAATATTTTTTTCAACAAATGGTGCTGGGACAGCTGGATATCCACATGCAAAAGAATAAATTCCTACTACATATGATATACAAAGATTACCTCAAAATGGATCAGAGACCTAAATATAAGACCTAAAACTATAAAACTCTTAGAATCAAAGAGTCCAGGAATAGGAGACCTGATTTTTGTTCCAGGAGTTCAGCTAGATAGCTATCAAATCATTCTGAACACCTATGAACTCAACTGGAGATCTAAGAAAAGAATTGCTGCAGTTCTACAAATAGAAAAGTGACCACTTTCTGTAAGAATGACAAGATGGAAAAACTCACCTCAAGAAAAGTGAACAAGAGGCATTACTGACTGCTAGGGACCTAATCAGTATGGACATAAGTAAGATGTCAAAACTAGAGTTCAGAATAACAATTATAAAGATACTAGCTGCGCTTGAAAAAAGCATAGCAGACACTAGAGAATCCCTTTCTGGAGAAAAAAAAACTAAAATCTAATCAAGTCAAAATCAAAAAGGCTATTAATGAGATGCAATAAAAAATGGAGACTCTTTAACTGCTAGGATAAATGAGGCAGAAGAGAGAATTAGTAATATAGAAGACAAAATAATGGTGAATAAAGAAGCTGAAAAAAAGAGATAAACAACTACTGGATCATGGGGGGGGGTTGAGAGAGAAGTGATACTGTAAAGCAAAACAATATTAGAAAAATTGGGATTCCCGAAGAAGAGGAATGGGGAGGGACAGAAGGTGTATATTGGAGCAAATTATAGCTGAGAACTTCCCTAATCTGGGGAAGGAAACAGGCATTAAAGTCCAGGAAGCACAGAGAATGCCCCTCAAAATCAATAAAAATAGATCAACACCTTAACTTATAATAGTGACACTTGCAAATCTCAGAGAAAAGGGGCTATCCTGAAAGCAGCTCAGGATAAGAGGTCCATAACCTACAAGGGTAGAAACATTACAGTGGCAGCAGACTTAGCCACAGAGACCTAGTAGGCCAGAAAGGACAGGCATGATATATTCAGGGTGCTAAATGAGAAAAATATGCAGCCAAGGATACTTTATCCAGCAAGGCTCTCATTCAAAATAGGAGAGATAAAAAGCTTCCAGGATAAACAGAAACTGAAAGAATTTGTGATCACCAAACCAGCCCTGCAAAAAATATTTAAGCGCATCCTTTAATCGAAGAGAGAACTCAAAAGTAACATAGACCAGAAAGGAACAGAGACAATATACAGAAACAGTAACAATGACACTAAATTCATATCTTTAAATAGTTACTCTGATGGGGCACCTGGGTGGCTCAGTCGTTAAGCGTCTGCCTTTGGCTCAGGGCATGATCCTGGCGTTCTGGGATCGAGCCACACATGAGACTCCTCTGCTGGGAGCCTGCTTCTTCCTCTCCCACTCCCCCTGCTTGTGTTCCCTCTCTCACTGGCTGTCTCTCTCGCTGTCAAATAAATACATAAAATCTTTAAAATAAATAAATAAATAAATAAATAAATAAATAAATAAATAAATAAATAAATAGTTACTCTGAGTGTAAACAGGCTAAATACCCCAATCAAAGACATAGGATATCAGATTGGATAAAAAAAAGCAAGACCCATCAATATGCTGTCTGCAAGAGGCTCATTTTAGACCCAGAGACACCTCCAGGTTGAAAGCGAGGGGAGTGGAAAACCATTTATCATGCTAATGGACATCAAAAGAAAGCTGGCGTAGCAATCCTTGTATCAGACAAATTAGATTTCAAACCAAAGACTATAGGGTACCTGGGTGGCTCAGTCAGTTAAGCATCTGCCTTCGGCTCAGAACATGGTCCTGAGGTCCTGAGATTGACTGCTGATATTGATCCTGCTTTTCCTTCTCCTCTGCCTGCTACTATCCCCTCTCCCTCTGCTTGTGCTCACACTTTCTCTCTGTTAAATAAATAAATAAAATCTTTAAATTAATAAATTCAAAGTTTGTAGTAAGAGATGAGGAAGGACATTATTGTCATAATTGAAGGGTCTGTCCAATAAGATCTAACAATTATAAATATTGGGGCGCCTGGGTGGCACAGCGGTTAAGCATCTGCCTTCGGCTCAGGGCGTGATCCCGGCATTATGGGATCGAGCCCCACATCAGGCTCCTCCGCTGTGAGCCTGCTTCTTCCTCTCCCACTCCCCCTGCTTGTGTTCCCTCTCTCGCTGGCTGTCTCTCTCTCTGTCAAATAAATAAATCTTTTAAAAAAAAATTATAAATATTTATGCCCCTATTAATAACAAACCAATTAATAACAATATTAAACACATTGATACTAATACAATAATAGTAGGCGATTTTAACACCCCACTTACTGCAATGGACAGATCATCTAAGCAGAAGGTCAACAAAGAAACAAGGGCTTTGAATGATACACCGGATCAGAGGGACCTCACAGATATATTCAGAGCATTCCACTCTAAAGCAACAGAATACACATTGTTCTCGAGTGCACATGGAACATTCTCCAGAAGAGATCACATCCTGGGTCACAAATCAGGTCTCAGGTGGTACCAAAAGATTGGGATCATTCCTTGCATATTTTGAGACCACATTGCTTTGAAACTTGAACTCAATCACAAGAGAAAATATGGAAAGAACTCAAATACATGGAGGCTAAAAGAGCATCCTACTCAAATATGAATGGCTTGCAAAGAACAAATAATCCAATCAAGAAATGGGCAGAAGACATGAACAGACATTTCTCCAAAGAAGACATCCAAATGGCCAAAAGACACATGAAAAAATGCTCAATATTACTTGGCATCAGGGAAATTCAAATCAAAACCACAGTGAGATACCACCTCACACCGGTCAGAATGGCTAAAATGAACAAGTTAGGAAACAACAGATGTTGGCAAGGATGTGGAGAAAGGGGAACCCTCTTACACTGTTGATGGGAATGCGAGCTGGTGCAGCCACTCTGGAAAACAGTATGGAGGTTCCTCAAAAAGTTGAAAATAGAGCTACCCTACGACCCAGCAATTGCACTACTGGGTATTTATCCCAAAGATACAAATGTAGTGACCCAAAGGGGCACCTGCACCACAATATTTATAACAGCTTTGTCCACGATAGCCAAACTATGGAAAGAGCCCAGATGTCCATCATTGGATGGATGGATAAAGAACGTGTGGTGTATATATACAATGGAATACTACTCAGCCATCAAAAAATGAAATCTTGCCATTTGCAGCAATGTGGATGGAACTAGAGGGTATTATGCTAAGGGAAATAAGTCAACTCAAGAAAGACAATTATCATATGCTCTCACTCATACATGGAATTTAAGAAACAAAACTGAGGATCATAGGGGAAGAGAGGACAAAATAAAACAAGATGAAATCAGAGAGGGAGACAAACCATAAGAGACTCTTAATCTGCAAGTCATAACCTTTTTCCTGTTGGAGGGTCTTGCCTTGATGTTGATTGTTGCTGGCTGATGAGGGTGGTGGGTGGTAAAGGTTAGGATGGTTGTGACAATTTCTTAAAAGAA
Organism: Ailuropoda melanoleuca; assembly: GCF_002007445.2. NCBI lineage: Eukaryota > Metazoa > Chordata > Mammalia > Carnivora > Ursidae > Ailuropoda > Ailuropoda melanoleuca. The sequence goes on along the minus strand of NC_048218.1, from coordinate 67,429,557 downwards.
GACAATGAAGTTTGTCACACTGTTTAACCCTTCCTTTAATGAATGACTTCTCTGTAGCATGCGATGCTGTTTGCAGCATTTTACCCACAGTAGAATTTCTTTCAGAATTGGAACCAGTGCTCTCAAACCCTGCCGCTGTTTCATCAACTATAAGTTTAGGTAATATTCTAAATCCTTTGTTGTCATTTTAACAGTCTTCACTGCATCTGCACCAGGAGTAGTTTCCATCTCAATAAAGTACTTTCTATCTTCATCCATAAGAAGCAACTCCTCATCCGTTCGAGTTTTATCAAGAGATGGCAGCAATTCACTCACATCTTCAGGCTCCACTTCTAATTCTAGTTCTCTTGCTGTTTCCCCCACATCTGCACGCACTTCCTCCCCTGGAGTCATGGACCCTCAAAGTCATCCGTGAGGGTTGGAATCAACTTCTTCCAAACTGCTGATGTTGCTATTCTGACTTCTTCCCATGAATCACAGATGTTCTTAATGACATCTAGAATATTGAATCCTTTCCAAACGGTTTTCAACTTACTTTGCCAAGATCCATCTGAGGAATTGCTATATATGGCAGCTGTAGCTATGAGATGTATTTCCTAAGTAATAAGACTTGAAATTCGATTACTCCTTGATCTCTGGGCTGCAGAATGAAAACATTCACCCTGTTGTCCATCTCCATCAGAGCTCTCAGGTTCTCAGGTGACCAGGTGCATTGACAGCGGTACTATTTTGAAAGGAATCTTTTTTTTTTTTTTTAATGTAGGCTCCATGCCCAGCATGGGACTTGAACTCATAACCCTGAGATTAAGAGTCATATGCTCTATCAACTGAGCCAGCCAGGCACCCCAGGAATCTTTCTTTTTTCTTTCTGTGGAGTAAGTCTCAACAGTGGGCTTAAAATATTCAGTAAACCATACTGCAAACAGATAATGCTGTCATCCAGGCTTTGTTGTTCGATTTACAGAACAAAGGCAGAGTAGATTTGGTGTAATTCTTAAGAGCCCTAGGATTTTCAGAACGGTCAATGAGCACTGGCTTCAGCTTCAAGTCACCAGCTGCATTAGGCCCTAACAAGAGAGCCAGCCTTCCTTTGGAATATTTGAAGCTAGGTATTAACTACTCTCTAGGTGTGAAAGTCCTAAGTGGCACCTTCCAACAGAAGCTTCATCTACATTGAAGATCTGTTGTTTAGTGTAGCCACTTCACTATTTGTCTGAGCTAGATCTTCTGGATAACTTGCTGTAGCTAATACAACAGTGCCTGCTACTCTCCCTTACACTTTTATGTTATGGAGACATCTTTCTTTAAACCTCATGAAACAACCTTTGCTAGCTTCCAGCTTTTCTTCTGCAGCTTCCTCACTTATATTGGCCTTCATAAAATAGAGTTAGGGCCTTGCTCTGGATTAGGCTTTGGGTTAAGAGAATATTGTGGTTAATTGGATCTTCCAACCAGGCCGCTCAAACTTTCTTCATTATCAGCAATAAGGCTGTTTCACTTTCTTTATTATTCATGTATTCACTGTAATATCACTTTTCATTTCCTTCAAGAACTTTTACTTGCATTCACAACTTGGCTAACTGGTGTAAGAGGCCTAGCTTTTGGTCTATCTCAGCTTTTGACCTGCCTTCCTCATTAAGCTAAATCATTTCTAGCTTTTGATTTAGTGAGAGACTTGTGACTCTTCCTTTCACTTGAACACTTAAAGTCCACCATGGGGTATTTTTTTTTTCAGGATTTATTTACTTATTTGAGAGAGAAGAGCACGAGCGGGGGTAGGAGCAGAGGCAGAGGGAGAAGCAGACTCTGCCCTGAATCCAGAATCTGACACAGAGCTTAATCCCAGGACCCTGAGATCATGACCTGAGCCAAAATCAAGAGTCAGACACTTAACCAACTGAGCCACCCAGCCGCCCCCACTGGAGGGTATTAATTGGCCTAATTTCAATATTGTTGTATCTCAGGGAATAGGAAGGACTGAGGAAAGGGAGAGAGACAGGAACAGTCAGTGGAACAGTCAGAATACACATATTTATTGTTGTATGGGTATGGTTCCTGGTGCCCCAAAACAATTATAGTAACATGAAAGATCACTGATCACAGATCACCATTACAAATATAATAATCATGAAAAAGTTGAAAATATTGTGAAAATTACCAACATATGACACAAAGACAGGAAGTTAGCAAACGCTGTTGGAAAAATGGTGCCAGTAGATTTGTTTGACACAAGGTTGCCACAAACCTTCAATTTGTAACAAAAAAGGCAGTATCTGCAAAGTGTAATAAAGTGGAATGTAAGAAAATGAGAAATGCCTATAGTGTAATGGTTGTACAACCCTGTGAATATACTAAAAACATTGAATTATACACATTATAAGGGTAAATTTTATAGGATATAAATTGTTTGTTTTTTATGAAGCACACTGACATTGAAGCCAGAATCCTAGATTCAAATCCCATCTTTGCTACTTACTTGCTGTATCTTTTCCTCAGTTCTCTCTTCCATAAAATAAGGGTAAAATGTGATACCTACCTCATAGAGTTTTGTGAGGGCATTAATGGGTTAATACATGTAAAGTCCTTAGCAAAGTGTTTGGCACATGTAGGTGCCAACTCAGGTATTAGCTATTGTATACGAAACTGAGCCAAAGTTCTTGGAAATATATTTACCTCACTACCAGCAATGCAGTCCTTTTTTTCTATTCTATTGATTTAAAAGAAAGAGAAATAAATGTTAAGATACAGTAAATTGATTTCACAACTTTCTAATGCCACTGAGAAACTCTGTTTCCAATGCTTCCCCTGCTCCCTCAGCTAACTTGTGCTCGTCCTTTGGGTTTAGCTTAAAGTTGCCTCCTCGAACAAATCTTTCCTAATTCCCCAGACTAATTTAGATTTTCCTATTAATGTGCTGCTATTAGCACCTTGTACTTAACCTCTATAGCACTCATCCCAGTTGTAATTTTTTTAAACATCTGTCTTCCCTGCTAGATTATAATCTTCATGAGGGAAGGACCTGTGTCTGTTTATTCACTGGTGTAGCCTTACCATTAAAAAAAGTGCCTACCATATAAGAAGTGCTTAATAATGGGGCGCCTGGGTGGCTCAGTCATTAAGCGTCTACCTTCGGCTCAGGGCGTGATCCCGGTGTTCTGGGATTGAGCCCCACATCAGGCTCCTCCGCTGGAAGCCTGCTCATTCCTCTCCCACTCTCCCTGCTTGTGTTCCCTCTCTCACTGGCTGTCTCTCTCTCTCTCAAATAAATAAATAAAATCTTTAAAAAAAAAAGTGCTTAATAACTGTTGACTCATAGTATAGGAAGAGCTGCAAAGAAGGTATCGGAAAGATTTCAAGAAATGTAGCTGGAGTGCCTACCTGGTGATTGAGTGACATAGTGCTGATACTATGCTCTGTACTCAGTCTGTACTAGATATGATAATTCTCAAGGGAATCTTATTACTTTACATTTTATCCGTAGGGAGAAGGACTGCCTAACTTAGGCACTACTAAAATGACTGCTAATGTGCAATGAGGCATCTGGTACTATCTGGACAACTTGACCTGCTGTGATACTACCTTAGCTGATTAACATAAGTCACGTTAAGGCTGCAGAGGTTGCTGGCATATTGGTTATTGGAGTGCTGAGATTCATGTCTTCAGTTTCTTCTCAGAGAGTTCTGTCCTTTAAAAAAAAAAAAAAAAAAAAAAGGAGAAGGTTTTTTGGCCGGGGGAGGTGGGGTGCACCTGACTGGCTTAGTCAGTTAAATGTCCACCTTTGGCTCGGGTCATGATCCCAGGGTCCTGGGATCCAGCCCTGCCTCAGGCTATCTGCTCAGGGAGGTTCTGCCTCTCCCTCTCCCCCTGCTCCTGCTCTCTCTCAAATTAATAAATAAAATCTTTGAAAAATTAAAGTTAAAAAAGGAGAAGGTTTTGAAGATGCTGGATCACATATTTCTATTTGTGTTTGATTTTGTGGGAAGGTGGCTGGAATATAGGGAATAATTCTTGTCATTCCCTTGGCCTTTGAGCCTATGTTTTTTTTTACTGATTTGGTAATGCTAAAGGAACAAGATATAATACATAAAGGTTAGAAACTGGGGCACCTCGGTGGCTCAGTCAGTTAAGCATCGACTCTTGGTTTCACCTCAGGTCATGATCTCAGGGGTGTGAGTTCGACCCCCACCTCGGGCTCACACCACGTCTGCTTAAGATTCTTCCCCCCTTCTTTCCCTCCCTCTCTGTTCCTGGCACGCACATGCACACTTGCTTGCTTGCTTCCTCGCTTGCTCGCTCTCCAGTAAATAAAGAAATACATAAATAAAGTATTTTTTAAAAGGTAAGAAACTATTTTTTGTAATTTTATAATTTTTGTAAACTAATCTTGTTATTAAGAACAAAGAAGAAAAGGGTGCCTGGGTGGCTCAATCAGTTAAGTATCTGCCTTCAGCTCAGGTCATGAACCTAGGGTCCTGGGATCTAGTCCCACGTCGGGCTCCCTGCTCAGTGGGGAACCTGCTCTTCCCTCTCCCTCTGCTGCTCCCCCTGCTTGTGCTCTCTCTTGTGTGCTCTCTCCCTCTCAAATAAATAAAATTAAAAAAAAAAAAAAAAGAAGAGGAAGAAAAAAGAAAACCCAATAAAAGTAGGCTCCTAGGCTTCGATTAAATTTGCCAGGAAACCAAATCTATGTGGGTTTTTTTTTCTGAAATTAGAATGTTTTTAAAGTATTAGACAAAGTATTTACATATCTTATTATAATAGAGTAATTTTTAGTCACAGGCAAAACCTGTATTGATGGAATATCACAAATTCAAGTCCACAGAAGCAAGAAACTAGGGCCAACTGAATCAGATTAGGTAATGTTTATCCAACTAGTAATTCCACTTTTTCTTCCTCAGTTTACTCTCTTGTCTTTTTCTCTCATTCTCTTTTTGTTCCTTTCGCCCTTAATCCCTTTGTCTCACACCTTAACCATTTTCTACTCTGTGACTCCTCTCATCTTTGAAAATTACGGTAACAACATATTTTGGTTTTGATTTTTTTTTTCCCCAAATATGATAGTACCCTCACCCTAAGCCGAGTTTCCCAGTCCTTGTTACAGTGATTCTGTGCAGCAGTTCCTGTGTACAAGGGCTTTGCTTGTAAATGCTCCTCTATCTTGAGGTCCTAGTTTGCTCATTGTTGAGATTTGTAATTGGTATGCTGGAGTTGTTTTTAAAATGACAGTGATAAAAAGTGCTCTATTTGAATTATTTACACAGCTGGTATAAGGCTAATTACAGCATGGCCGAGAAGTTAGACTGGGGCCGAGGAATGGGCTGTGACTTTGTCAGGAAGAGCTGTAAATTCTGGATTGACCAGCAGAAACAAAAGTAAGAACGCATTTCCTCATTATGTCTTTGATAACATGGTTGATTTCTGATTTTGTTCTTTATCCTGAACCTCAAATGTCACTATTTTGAAAATGTGGTCTAAACAGTTCAATTTCAAAATGTACAGAAAAATATCTGTGGTGCTTCATGATAATATAATGAGTAGCTACAGTGTTGTTTTAAATCATATATGAAAAGAACCTACAATGTGGGAGCCAGAGCCATAAGCATTTCTGTTTAGTTTATAATTAATAAATTATATATTATAAAATTTTTGCATATGCTATCATTCTTACTGTTTTCTTCAGAGAATGCACTCGTAAACATAGATGCAACTGTTGATTCAGTATCCAAAAACATGAAGATACTTTGAATAATAGTTCTCAAATCTGGGTGAATATCAAAACGACCTAGCAAACATTTTAAAAATATATTCTTCAAGTCCGGGAAATACACATACACACACATTCATATGTTTATGCATATATATTTATGTATTTTTAAGTAGCTCTATGTCTGAGGTGGAGCTCGAACTCATAACCCTGAGATCAAGAGCCTCATGCTTCATGGACTGAGCCAGCAAGGTGCCCCTATTAATATATATTTTTTAACTTTTTATTTTGAGATAATTATAGATTCACATGCAGTTTTGAAGAAATATACAAAGGTTCCATGTACACTTTATCCAGTTTTCTTGATCGGTAACATCTCGTAAAAACTATAGTGCAATAACACAGCCAAGATACATAGAACATTTCAGGTACTACAGGAATCCTTCATGTTGCCATTTTATAAACATACCCTCTTCCCTCCCACTCCAGCCCCTCCTAAGCCCTTGGAAACCACCGATCTTTTCTTCATTTCTATAATTTTTCCATTTAAAGAATATTATATAAATTGATTCATAGTGAATATAACTTTCTGGGATTGGCTTTTTTCATTCCACATAATTTTCTGGAGATTCATCTAGGTCGTTATGTATATCAGTAGTTTGCTCAAGTTAATGGCTGAGTAATATTCCATGATACGTATGTACCACAGTTTATTTAAGCATTCATATGGATTTATTTGAGAGAGGTAGTGAGAGAGAGAGATCACGAGCATGGGGGAGGGGTACAGGGAGAAGCAGTCTCCCTGCTGAGCAGGGAGCCCAATGCGGGACTTGATCCCCGGACCCTGGGATCATGACCTGAGTTGAAGGCAGCTGCTTAACAGACTGAGCCACCTAGGTACCCTAAGCATTCACATGTTAAAGGATATCTAAGTTGTTTCCAGTTTGGGGCTCTTATGATAAACATTTGGGGCTCTTATGTAAACATTTGTGTACACGTTTTTGTGTAAACATAAATCTTCATTTCTCCAAAACAAATGCCAGGGAGTGCAATTGCTGGGTCATATGGTAGTTGCAAATTTAGTTCTCTAAGAAACTGCTTAACTCTTTTCCAGAATGGCTATACCGTTTTATATTCTACCAGCAACGCATGAGTGATAAAGTTTCCTTACATCTTTGTCAGCATTTGATGTCACTATTTTTTATTTTAGTTATTCTGAAAGATAGTAGTGATATCTCATTGTGATTTTAATTTGTATTTCCCTAACGGCTAATGATGTTGAATATCTTTTCATGTGTTTATTTGATGTCTGTATATCCTCTTTAATGAGATAACTCTCCATGTCTTATGCCAATTTTCTAATTGGATTGTTTGCTTTTGTTTATGTTTGTTTTTTTTACTGTTGAGTTTTGAAAGTTCTTTATATATTCAAAATACTAGTCCTTTGTCAGATATGTGGTTTGCACACATTTTCTCCTAACTGTAGCTTTTCTTTTTATTCTCTTAATAGGGTCTTTTGTAGAGCAAAAGTTTATAACTTTGGCGAAGTCCAAATTATCAGTATGTCCTTTTGTGAGTCATACTTTCAATGTCAAGTCAATGCGAAACCCTAAATCTCAAAGATATTCTTTTTTTTTTTTAAGATTTTATTTATTTATTTGACAGAGAGAGACAGCCAGTGAGAGAGGGAACACAAGCAGGGGGAGTGGGAGAGGAAGAAGCAGGCTCCTAGTAGAGGAGCCTGATGCGGGACTAGATCCCAGAACGCCAGGATCACGCCCTGAGCCAAAGGCAGATGCTTAAGGACTGCGCCACCTAGGCGCCCCTCAAAGATATTCTTGTATTTTTTTTTCAAAAATTAATTAAACATTAATTGCTTTATATTCTATATTGCAGTCTGGGATCCATTTTGAGTTAATTTTTGTATAAAGTGGGAGACTTAGGTCAGGTTCATTTTTTTCGTGTATGGATGTCCAATTGCCCCAGCACCATTTGTTGAAAAGGCTGTCTTTCTTTTCTTGAATCGCTTTCTTCCATTTGTCAAAGAGTCTGTTGGGTGTATTTATATGGGTCTATTTCTGGGTTCTCTCTCCATTGATCTCTGTGTCTGTCACTCCATTAATACTGCACAGTCCTTGATTACTGTAGCTATACTATGTCTTAAAATTGGGTAAACTGATTCTTCCCACTTTATTGTTTTTCAAAATCGTCTTAGCTGTTCTAGTTCCTTTGCCTTTCGTATAAGTTTCAGAATAACCTTGTCTACAAAAAAATCTTGCTGCGATTTTTCAATGAATTGTGTTAAACCTACATATCAATTTTAGGACAATTAACATCTTGGCTCTGTTGAGTTTTTAAAGCCATGAACACAGTGGAGGGGGAGACATTCAGTTTTTCACCATTAAGTATAATGTTACTTGTAGGTGTTTTGTAGATGCTCCTTTTCAAGTTGAAGTTCCTCTCTTTTCCTATTTTTCTGAGAGTTTTTCTCACGAATGGATGTTGACTTTTGCCAAATGCTTTTTCTGCTTTGGTTGATATACTCACGTGATTTTTTTTTTCTTTAGCCTGTTAATATGATGGATTACACTGATTGATTTTCAAATATTAAACCAGTCCTGCATTGCTAGAATAAGCCCCACTTAGTCATGGTATATAATTATTTCTATATATTGCTGAATTCCATGTACTTATATTTTATCATGGATTTTTCTGTATATATTCCTGAAGAATATGATACTGGCTTTGTTACTTTTTTGTACTGTCTTTGTTTTTTGTATCAGGGTAATATTAGCTTCATAAAATGAATTGGGAAGTATTTCCTCCTCCTATTTTCTGGAAGAGTTTCTGTACAACTGGTGTTAATTCTTCTTTAAGCATTTGGTGGAATTCTCCAGTGGAACCATCTGGGACTATAGATTTCTCTTTCAGGAATTTCTAAAGTATTAATTCAACTTCCTTAATATTTTCAGGGCTATTATCTATTTCATATTGGATGAATTGTGGTAATTTGTGTCATTGAGGTATTCGTCCATTTTGTCTAAGTTATTAGATTTATGTGTACAGAGTAGTTTGTAGGAGTTCTTACTATTGTTTTAATGTCTGTAAAATATGTAGTGAGGGGAAAAAAGTGTGTAGTGAGTTCCTATTTCATTCCTGATCTTAGTAATTTGCATCTTTTCCATTTCTTTTTCAGTTTTCTAGAGGTTTGTGAACTTCATTGATCTTTATAAAGAGCTAGCTTTTGGTTTTGTTGATTTATTGTTTTTCTCTTTTCCAATTAATTTTTTTTTATTTTTATTTTTTTGGAAGAGCACTTGTTAGTGTTTAATGAACTTCCCCCAACATGGCTTCAAGCTACTAGAATGCAGGTGCCCCCCCAACACCCTTAATCTTCTCCTCTGCTCTTCTACTGAAGAATTTGGCCTTCAAGATGACAGGCTGTTTGGGGAGTTTTCCCTTTCCCAAAACTTTGTAGTAGCCCGATTGTACCCCATCAATGATAAGAGCAGCTCCAGGCTTGCTTTTGGTGGCATTTTCCCGTGTCTGCTCACTAAGGTCCACAGTTTGTCAAGGTTGACAGCTGGGCAGAAGCTTTGGTTCCTCTTTAAGTGGTCATGCCTCATACCAGCTTTTCCAAAGTAATCTGGGTGATATTTGTCAAAGTTGACCCTGTGGTGATGTGTGCCACCAGCATGACCCCGGCCTCCTGGGTGCTTCTGGTGCTTGCCAATGCCGCCATGGCCGCGGCTCCCATGGCCCCAAAGTTTCCTGGTCTTCCTCAGTCTGGGCGGCATGTCAGCAACCCAGATGGAAAAGCTAATTTATTAATTTCTGTTCTTTATTATAGCCTTCCTTATGCTTGTTTTTGTTTTATTTTTCTCTAGGTTCTTTTTTTTTTTTTTTTTTTAAGATTTTATTTATTTATTTGACAGAGATAGAGACAGCCAGCGAGAGCGGGAACACAAGCAGGGGGAGTGGGAGAGGAAGAAGCAGGCTCATAGCAGAGGAGCCTGATGTGGGGCTCAATCCTATAACACCAGGATCACGCCCTGAGCCGAAGGCAGACGCCCAACCGCTGTGCCACCCAGGCGCCCCTCTAGGTTCTTGATTATTGATTTGAGATGTTATATCTCTCTAACATACGTATTTAATGCTATAAATTTCCCTCTCAGCATTTCTTTAGCTGTGTGCCACAAATGTCAATGTTGTTCATTTTGCTGATAATTAAGAAGTTTAAGACAAGTGACTCGCCTAGAGTTATATAGCTGATGAGGGACTTTAGCTTCTTTCCAAGTCCAGTGCCTTGTCCACTAAATCAGGGGTACTTCTTGTGAAAATGTTATTTGTATCTTTTCTCCCCTGGGTTAGGTCTGGAAGCAGTTTAAGTCAGTTTCTACTAAGGAGTCTGACATCTGAGTTATAATCCTGCTAAAAAGAGCTGCTAATAAACAGTATCAGGAAGCACCTGCAGCCACTTTGGGGGCAGCTCATTACATCCAGCACTACAACTTGTCTGCTAGTGTAGTACTTCCCAAATTTTGCTAGGCATTAGAGTCATCTAGAGATTTTTTTGAAATCTCCATGCCCACATTACAGCCCATCCCAATTAAACCAGAATGTCTGGAAGTGGGAACCAGGCATTGGTATTGTTTTCAGAGATCCCTGGGTGATTTCACTTTGCAGCAAAGTTTGGGAATTGCTGTTCATGGTGTTAAAGGAACTATATAATTAACTTTGCAGCTGCAAGACCTTAGAGATTTTTTCTTTTAACAGCTGCAACTGTTCCCCTGTAGGTCCTGATTATAGGATCACCTAAAACCAAAAACAGAAGGGAATTTCCTCTTCTCCATTCTTCAAAACTAAAACTTTTGGTCCCCTGAATTCTGTCCTTTCAGCCATAAGCCAGAGGTTGGCAGACTTTTCTGTAAAGGGCCAATTAACAAATATTTTGTGCACACAAAATAAGGTTCTTTCTATGTTTTGAGACAAGTGGTGCATTATTATCTAACTCATCTTCCTGGTTTTTCAGAGTCCTACAGTCTCTGTTACAGCTACTCAACTCTGCTTTCACATAGCAGCAGCAGCCATAGACAAAATGAATGGGCATGGCCCTGTTCCAGTAATACTTGATTTACAAAAACAGTTGTAGGAGAAACATAGAAACCAAAAACGCAGCTATGGTCAGGATTTGACCCAAGAGTTGAAGTTTGCTAATCCCTGTCATAAGCATTCAAATGTCCCACTTTCGAAACATCGACATCCAGAAGTCCTTACAGCACAGAAGCCAACTTCTGGCACCATAGGCCCAGTCTGGCTATATCCCTGAATTATCTTAGATTCCAGTGTGACCACTATTGAGCACAGGGGCTGGTGCTTAACTTCAGCTGTGACACCTCTCCTTCTTCATTGTTGGGTGACTGGTGTGAGAAAGAACAGTTGAGCATAGGCAGAGCCTTACTCATTTGAATCATTTAAATCTATGTACCCACAAAATTAGGTTCTTTCTATGGTACCACTAGCCACATGTGGCTATATAAATTTATATTTAAATTAATTAAAGTTAAATAAAATGTAAAATTCAGTTCTTCAGTTGCACTAGTCACATTTCAAGTGGTTAGTAGCCACTATATGATTAGACGTATTGGACAACACAGCTACACTGCAGAAAATTCTATTAGGCCGTGCTGCTGTAGAATTATATGCCATGAATCTGGACCAACTCTAACTTTGGAGCTTTTTAAATCAGTATTTTTTAAGTTCCTTAGTCCTCTTTATCCATTTAGCCAAAACTCATATTTTAATTAATTTAAGGTAAATATTATGTATTTTATTTTAGAGAAAAAGGAAATAAATTTCATGGTATTGAGAAAGTGACTTAGTAAGAACTACTGGTCATATTCATTGGAGACTTTATCATAGAAAGTTATAAAATTGCCTTATGTAAAGATTTTATAAAAGTGTGGACAGTGAAAAAACATTTATTGAGTAACTTCTGTGTGCTAGATACCAAGTGCTTTACAGTTGAAGCTCAGGAAAATTAAGTAAACATCAAATAAGCTGGTATTTGAAACCAAGCCTGTGTGAAGACTTCTAGACCTTTGTTTTCCTATTACACCATACTGCTTCACATTTACCAAAGACTGTGGTAGGTCTTTAACACATTTAATCTTAAGAAGCTGTAATTCCCCTAGAAATGTTTTGTTGCTATACTGTGTTAACTTAAATGAAGCAAGTTATCAATTTTCCTTGAAATAAGAAATCTAACCTAGGCTTTTTTCCCCAAAAAGCATGTGGGAGAAGAGGAAAAATAGCAGTAATCCTATTACAATTTGGCAACCAATCTTAAGAATACTGGAATTTCATTAATTATATTATTGTTATGACATTAATATAATTTGTATTGTAATTATCAATAAGGCAACTAATTTGAAGATTATTTTTACAGAATAATGCAATAGATTCCAGTGTCTTTGGAAAATTACAAGACATCTTTTTCCAAATTGTACTTTCAAGATTAGATTTAACAGAACAACTTGCAATAATTAGGAGTATTCACACAGTCTTCATTTTGCACATGAAAACAGGATGTCTTGTGAATGTGTTCAGTTTAACAAACTGTCAAACAAGAGTCTTTGAACTAGATTATGGCATAGAAAAAATTTCACTCCTTGTAGCTGCAGGACAGAAGGGCATCATCTCTGTCTCTTTCTGAGACTCCATTATATTAGTTATGAAGATTTGCATTTCCGAGCAGGGTCAGGAATTTCATTATTTGTCATTAAACATGCAGATCAGGTCTGCAGAACTCCATGTTACTGGCAAAAGTGGAAAAAAAGAGATAAATAGAATTGTGTTTAATAATGGTGGAATAATGTTACAGTGCATGTAATATTAATCTTTCATATCTACATTAAGCATTTCTTTTTACCCTTTTAAAAATAACTTCATAACCTGATTCAGCACTTAGTATTGAACTATTAAAGTATACTGAAATGATAATAGAATAGACAAGATCTAGGGGCGCCTGGGTGGCACAGCGGTTGGGCGTCTGCCTTCAGCTCAGGGCGTGATCCCGGCGTTATGGGATCGAGCCCCACGTCAGGCTCCTCAGCTGTGAGCCTGCTTCTTCCTCTCCCACTCTCCCTGCTTGTGTTCCCTCTCTCGCTGGCTGTCTCTATCTCTGTCTAATAAATAAATAAAAAATCTTAAAAAAAAAAAAAAAAAAAGAATAGACAAGATCTAAAAACGGATTCATTGTATTTTCTTTAGAGTTTGATACCGTGGTCTTTATCTTTGTGTGCAGGAGGCAGGTGCTGAGCCCTTTCTGTGACACACTCAGAAGTAATCCATTGCAGTTAACTTGCAGACAGGACCAGAGAGCAGTAGCAGTGTGTAATTTGCAGAAGTTTTCAAAACCTTTACCTCAAGAGTACCAGGTAACACTTGTTTTGGGCACAATTTTATAAATCACCTCAACTTTTTAAAAAGAAGTCTCCATTTTGAATTAGAAGAGTGAATTCTCTTAATTGTTTCAACTTATGAAAGGCCCCATTTGTTTTCTATGAGTTAGAAGAAAATGAAGAATTCTTACAATTCTTTAAAGCCCATGTGCTAATCAACAACAATTAATATCTAGCAATGCCTTGTAGTAGTGGTAAAAGGCATTTAGAATATTTATCAGATCTATTTTTAAGTGGTTTGTATTTTTTTCTAATTGTTTCCAAAGTCTTCATGTTTAATTTCCTCTAATTTACACAGAAAACAAGGTTCTTCAAAGAAAGTAACTGAGGTACTCTAATCCAATTAATTAGAAGTCTTGGAAGTTCTACTTTAGAAAAGGTTTGACACACGGGATCTAAAAGGTGAAGGAGGGGCGCCTGTGTGGCTCTGTCAGTTAAGTGTCTCACTCTTGATTTCATCACAGGTTATGATCTCAGAGTCGTGAGATTCAGCCCAGCATAGGGCTCCACTCTGGGCATGGAGCCTGCTTAAGATTCTCTCTCTCCCTCTCTGTCTGCCCATCCTCTCTCTCAAAAAAAAAGGAAAGAAATAAGAAAGGTGAAGGAAATGGTCCCACATATTCAGTCTGAATCTCTGATTGGACCGTGAAGTTTGTTGTTGCAGTGGCCATCTCTAAAACACCTCAGTTCTGCCTGCCATTTACAAAGGATTGTGTACTCAGAAGTGGTATCTCAGAAGATAATTTAATTTAGATTGCTGCTAAATTTTGAGCTTCCTGCATATGTTTATGACCCCACTGAATGCTTCAGATACCATAAGATGGCAACTGTATTTCCAGGCATAGTAATATAATTCAGGGAGTTGGTGTAAATGTAAAATCTTCAAAATTTATCTGCTGCTTTATTCCTTTGGTGTTCAAAGTATTTTTTTTTAAGATTGTATTTATTTATTTGAGAGAGAGTGAGAGAGTGTGTATGCATGAGTGGGGGTGAGGGGGGAGGCAGAGGGAGAGGGAGAAGCAGACACCACCCACCCACCCAAGTCCCCCCCCCCGCCCCATGCAGGAAGCCAGAGGCAGGGCTTGATCCCAGGACCCCAAGATCATGACCCGAGCTAAAGGTAGACACTTAACTGACTGAGTCACCCAAGTGCTCCTCAAAGTATTTTATATAAATATGATCTCATTCATATTATCACAGTTTTATTTTTTCAAGTTTGTCAAAGCAACACATAAATTAAGTCTTACACTTCAAGTACATTATATTTAAAATATCTTAATTCTCTGGATTAGTTTTGTGTTTTGTCAACTCTTAAAACTCTTCTTATTCATCTTTTTAAAACATTAGTCAAATTTGTCACGTAATAAAAGAACTTAGACTAATATATTTACCTTGCTTATTTCTAAAACCACAACAACTTGAAATACCCCTCAGGTAGTATATTACTGCCTTTATATTCTATTATATATGAAGAAAAGTACAGTGATATCTTTTTTATATTATGCAGCATTAGAGGATTGCTGTAAAATGCCTGTGGACTTTGTTTTGATTATATAGAATGTTTCTTACTTTCCTGTCTTCCTAATATTTTTTTTTTTAGTACTTCGATGAACTAAGTGGAATACCTGCAGAAGATTTGCCTTATTATGGTGGTTCAGTAGAAATTGCTGACTACTGCCCTTTTAGTCAGGAATTCAGTTGGCATTTAAGTGGTGAATATCAGCGCAGCTCAGATTGTAGAATATTGGAAAATCAACCAGGTTAGTAGCCTAGTGAAATGAAATGTTGCGTATATATTAAAATTACATATGAGCAATATAAAATAGGGATTAAGGGCATAGACCCAGAAGCCAGACTATCTGAATTTGTGTTATGGTTCCACTGGTATCTATTTGTTAGAAGTAACTTAACTTCTCTGTTCCTCAGTTTCCTTCTGTGTACCAAGGGGATAATAATACCTATCTTTACAGAGTACTTGTGAGAACTAAATGAATTCACATAGTAAATGCTTAGAACTAGGACACATAACAAGGATTGTTAGTTGTTTAGATACATTTGCACATGTGTGCACCCTACTTTTTTGTTTTACCTTACATCTGCATGACATTTTCATTTGCAAAGCACTTCATTTTTATCATTTCATTTTATTCTTCTAAAAACCTGTTGGGAGAGACGGGAAGCATATTATTGAATTTCACAGGTAAATGAAGAGACACTAAATAATACAATTAATTGGTGCCAGTGTAAGATCCTCCAATTCAGAGCTCTTTTCATTAAGTCATATTAGGTATCCTATTTTTTTTTCTCTTCTGAGGAGTGTGCATTTTACGTAATTTAGAAGTAACATGTCATTTTCCAGATAACAGAAAAACACAATTGTCCCATGACTATTAAGGTATATTGCCATATTATTTATTCCCTTTTAATACACATAAAGAGTATGATAATTGAGTATCCACCTTTGTAAACAAAATATTATCACATCTGATATGTTAAAGAGCAACAGGTAGTTTTTCACTCTGTGGTCATCAAAATTTCTAACCTGGTCCTTTTTTTTTTTTTTAATTTAAATTCAATTAATTAACATATAATGTATTATTTGTTTCAGAGGTACAGGTCTGTGATTCGTCAGTCTTATATAATACCCAGTGCTCATTACAACACATACCCTCCCCAGTGTCCATCACCCAGTTACTCCAAAACCTGGTCTTTTTTATCCCCAGTTATTCCATACTTTATTACAGGCTCTGCTATTTACATTTTAAATTTCTATAATGGTTTTTCCTTTTATTTTTAAACCTGGTAGATTTAACTAAATATGTATAGTCATTTTTTTTTATCACTCGCCTATTTAATAAATGTCTAAAAACGTATAACTATTCAGCAGTTCCATGTTAAAGCCGAGAAATGCAGAGATCTGTCACTTACGGGTTTGCTGATAATATGGTATCACATTTTGTTGTTTTAGAGCTGGAGCTGGCAAACATTTATTGTAAAGAGAAAGATAGTAAATATTTTATTTTATTTTTATTTTTATTTTTTTCAAGAAAAATAGTAAATATTTTAAATTTGGTCGGTCATGCAGTCTCTGTTGCAATTACTGAACCCTGCTGTTACAGTGTGAAAGCAGTTATAGAAAATGTGTAAATTAATGGCAGTGTTCCATAAAACTTTATTTATATAAACCTTCAGGTAGCCTTGAGGATTTGGCCTGAGGGCTGTAGTTTGCTGACCAGCCCCTTTTCTTTTTTTGACACTGATCACTTTGTTTTTCAAGGACTTTGAAATATTCATAAGTACAAAAAAAAATGTTCTCTTTCATTCTGTTTTACATTTTCTTTCTTGGCTTATATAATTAAGATTTTTCACAACTGATGTAAAATACCTATCTTTAAGAACTCTGCTTTCAAAAGATGAAACTTACTTGTATTAAGTGTAAAGAGAACAAATTGTTGCAAGGGCTTAAGAGCCTCATTCCTTTGTCCATTAGCTATTTAGAGGTCATTTAATCCACCCTATATCTCTGCATGCTTGTGCTCAGTCTGAGACTAGATCAGCATGTTATATATGGACCTCCAGGAGATAGCATACGATGAAAATACAAGAAAACTTTGCAAAAAAGTTTTTGCAGCACCCCAAAAAAGCCTTCATTAGATAAATCACTGGCTTTATCTATCATGGGTCATCTGGGAGGTGACCCTTATTTAGACTACCAGTAAAGAGGATTCTTAGTGCCATTTTCTCTATATATCTAATTTAGATACTTTAGGCCCACTTCTTTTTTTTTTTTTTTTAATTTTATTTATTTATTTGACAGAGATAGAGACAGCCAGTGAGAGAGGGAACACAAGCAGGGGGAGTGGGAGAGGAAGAAACAGGCTCACAGCGGAGGAGCCTGATGTGGGACTCGATCCCATAACGCTGGGATCACGCCCTGAGCCGAAGGCAGACGCTTAACCGCTGTGCCACCCAGGCGCCCGTAGGCCCATTCCTATCTCCTATTTTTGATATAATAATTTCCTCCCACTAAGTCCTTTATTGAGAACCCAGTTTAATTTTGGAGGCTGTTTCTCTTGATTTTTTAATTGAAAATTTCCATTAAACATGTTCGATTTTTAAAGCAACTTTGAACCATAAGAATGGAATGCTTCAGCTTCTTGTTCTTTGAGCCAAAAGTCAATTTTTAAAGAGAAGTTCTCTGATTTGCTTCAGATCTTTTTAAAAACTATGGTGCTGAAAAGTATGGACCTCATTCAGTTTGTCTAATTCAGAAATCGGCATTTGTCATGGAAAAGTGTGAGAGGAAGCTGAGTTACCCAGACTGGGGGAGTGGATGTTATCAGGTAAACTATATGATTGTTAATAATTATTATCAAATATTATATAATGTTGTGTTGTTATCAGTGGTTTTTATATTTTTAAATACATTTTATATTTTTTATAAAATACTGATTAATACTTTTAATTTATTTATGTAAATATTAGTTTGGATGCTTATGTTTTGTGAAAATATTGTCACTTCTCTGAGAGAGATTACCTTTTTCCATTTGTTTAAAAACATATAATTGTTACGTATCAGCAAGTTTTACAGTAATTTACTTTGAGCATATATCCCAAGGAAATAATGGAATATATGTAATTTTGTTTTTGAACAAGTATTACTTTGTAATGGAAAAAGTTTGCAATTTTATTTCATAAGATCTGAGGAAAGTGTGGATTTAAGAATTAATAAATCTATCGTAATAAAAAAATTTTTTAATTAAAAAAGAATAAATCAACTACAGATTAATATTAGGTTTCTCTCTTTTATAATTAGAAATCCAAAGGTAGCAAACTACTTTCTTCTTAATTGTTTCATTTGCACATCTGATTTTAAATGACTGCATCACCTTATTAAAAACTTATTAAGAGGGGCACCTGGGTGACTCAGTCAGCTAAGTGTCTGCCTTCGGCTCAGGTCATGATCCCAGGGTCCTGGGATCGAGCCCCTGCATCAGGCTCGTTGCTCAATGGGGAGCCTGCTTCTCCCTCTCCCTCTGCCTGCTGCTCCCCCTGCTTGCGCTCTCTCTCTCTGTCAAATAAATAAATAAAATTTTAAAAAAATAAACTTATTAAGATACAGGCATTCTGTAACTTAGGAGCATCCAACTTAAAGAGTATTACATACTCTACTAATGGATATCAAAGAGGAAAGTGTGATCCTGAGAATTGAAAAATAAGAATTCTTTGTACCGTTTCAGCTGCAAGATCTAAATGGACTTCGGTAGCTGGCAATTTAATTATTACTTTTAAAATTATTTATAAAATTAACTTTTTTTGGTAACAGCTTTATTGAGATATAGTTCACATATCATCTAATTCATATAAACTTATCTTTGAAATCTTACAAAAGATAATTCAGAATAAGTACTTTTCAGCTATAATCTGACAGCTATAATCCTGCTACCATTTTCTGATAAATTCCATTGCAGATTTATATATTTATTAAATTCATAGTTTTGACCTGGTTGTAATCATAGTACAAAATTTTGTTTTAGTGCCTTCACTTAGTATGGAGCAAAACACCTTTTCCAAGTTTTTCCAGTAATAAAAATTACTATTCTTTTTGTTTGTTTGTTTTTTAAGTAAACTCTTCCCACAATGTGGGGCTTGAACTCACAAACCTGAAATCAAGAGTCACATGCTCTATTCACTGAGCCAGCCAGGTGCCCCAATAATTACTATTCTTTAAGACCATAAGACATTACATCTTTTTTTTTTTAAGATTTTATTTATTTATTTGACAGAGCACAAGCAGGGGGAGCAGCAGAGGGTGAGGGAGAAGCAGGCTGTCTGCCGAGCAGGGAGTCCGATGTGGGGCTTGATCCCAGGACCCTGGGATCATGACCTGAGCTGAAGGCTGACACTCAACCTGTTGACTGAGCCACCCAGGTGTCCCGACATTACATCTTTTTAAAGTATCATAATTAAGGAAGTCATTTCCTTGTTATATATTGAGTTTTTACTTTTCATGATAAAAATATTCTTTTATAAGCACATTTATGTAAGATGTAAGACGTAAATTGAAATAAATTCCCTTAAGTGAAAACACTATAGGGGATAAAGCTAGAACAGTGGCAACTATAATAGGAGGATGATCTCTTCAAATTATTTTATTTTATTATTATTTTTTTATGTATTAAGTAAGCTCTACACCCAACGTGGGAGCAGCAGGCAAAAGCAGAGGAAGAAGCAGACTCCCCACTGAGCAAGAAGCCTGACACAGGGCTCGATCCTAGGGCCCTGGGATCATGACCTGAGCCGAAGGCAGACGCCTAACCAACTGAGCACCTCGGCATCCCACTTTGTGTATTTCTTATACACAAGGACATCCCCCTACCTATATTAACTTAATGCTAGTCAGTTTAGTCAACTACCTCTACTAGATTGGGTTCTGGGCAACTTTTGGGTATTTCTAAAAATTACATTAACTTGCTAAGTAAAAATTTGCCACCATCAAACATATTCAGAATCACACGCTTGCTTTGAAGATAGGCCCAGGAGAGAAGTTCCAGAAATAATTTAAAGTAGCATAATTGAAATTAATGTGAGGTCTTTTTAGAAAACAACTTTGAGGGACGCCTGGGTGGCTCAGTCGGTTAAGTGTCTGCCTTCAGTTCAGGTCATGGATCCCAGGGTCCTGGGATTGAGTCCTGCCTCAGGCTTCTTGCTTCTCTCTCTGCCTGCTGCTCCCCCTACTTGTACGCTCTCTCTTCCACTCTCTCTCTCTGACAAATAAAATATTAAAAAAAAAAAAAACTTTGAAGAACACATATTTAAAATTTTTTAAAAGTTAGCTCTAGTAAGGGGCACCTGGGTGGTTCAATCAGTTAAGCGGCCAACTCTTGGTTTTGGCTCAGGTCATGATTTCATGGTCATGAGATTGAGACTTGCGTTGGGCTTCAGATTCTCTGTCCTTCCCCTTCTATCCCCACTCCCACTTGCACACCCCCCCAAATAAATAAATACAATCTTTTTTTTTCTAAGGTTTTATTTATTTATTTGATAGAGGGCACAAGATAGACAGAGTGGTAGGCAGAGGGAGAGGCAGGCTCCCTGCTGAGCAGAGGGCCTGATGAGGAACTTGATCCTAGGACCGTGGGATCATGACCTGAGCCAAAGGCAGACACTTAACCGACTGAGCCATGCAGGCACCCCAAATAAATAAAATCTTTTTTTTAAAAGTTAGCTTTGATGTGTTTGCTTTTTAAAATTGACTTTATTTGTTACTCCTTGTAGGTAAGGGGTGAATCCTACCTTTAAAGATGTTACCAGTCCATGTAAAATCACTAGGACCCTTTTTACACCTGAGCAGAGGATCTATGATAGTGAAAAAGAATAAAAAACTTTTACTATGTACATTTCTATGCTGTATTACTTTTTTTAACAATGAGCCTGTATTTTTGTAATTTAAAATAACTAATAAAAATTTGATATACAAAATTTGTGACTTGTGGAGAAAATGACATGAGTATGGCTCTTTGACAAAGGTTTAAGCTGAAGTATAATGAGGATACTATAATTACAGAAATGTTATTCTCTTTTTTAAGATTTTATTATTATTATTTTTAAAGTTTTATTTATTTAAATAATCTCTACACTGAACATGAGGCTTGAACTCAGGACCCTGAGATCAAGAGTTGCGTGCTATTCTGATTGAGACAGCCAGGTGCCCCTAAGATTTGATTTTTTAAAAATAATCTCTACACCCATTGTGGGGCTCAGACTCACAACCCCAAGATCAAGAATTGCATGCTCCACAGACTACACCAGCTAGGTGCCCCTACAGAAATGTAATTCTTGACAACTTGTCTTCAGGGTATATAAATCCAAATTATAGGTAAAGTTGTGTGTTGTATATTTAAAGCAAAGTGTCAGTGTCTTTCCTCAGATTTTTTTGAAAGTACTAAACTAAAAGTTTTAAGAACTATTACCACAGAGTGGAAATTCTTTAGAACCTGAATAATTTAGCTATCATTATATGAGATTAAAGATACGCCTATATCCCAAATTGTGTTTTATGGTCAGTATTTTTAGTAAATTCTGATATATTTAACTGTAGGTGAAAAAGGCTCATATATCCTATATGAGAATCTTATTGATCTGATTTTTTTTCTTCCTATTTGAAGGTTTCTTGTTCTTCTCAAGGTCTGACAGTTTGGGTTCAGAACACTTCGTATTTGTGTAGTCGAGCTGGGCAGGTCCTCCCTGTCAGTATTCAGATGAATGGCTGGATTCATGATGGTAACCTGCTCTGCCCATCATGTTGGGACTTCTGTGAGCTCTGTCCTCCAGAAACAGATCCTCCAGCTACTAACTTGACCCGAGCTCTACCACTGGGTGAGTAGTCTCTGTGGTTGGAGTAAAGACAAGGACTTTTCTTATATAATGTTGGAAATTCCATTCCAGGAAACTCTAAAACAGGTGGAGCATCTTCTCTTCTAATTGTAGTTTTATGGGAAAACCTTC
This sequence comes from Ailuropoda melanoleuca, assembly GCF_002007445.2. Taxonomy (NCBI): domain Eukaryota; kingdom Metazoa; phylum Chordata; class Mammalia; order Carnivora; family Ursidae; genus Ailuropoda; species Ailuropoda melanoleuca. The sequence goes on along the minus strand of NC_048218.1, from coordinate 67,407,882 downwards.
TTCCCACCATTGTTAGAAATTGAAGGTGAGTAAACATGACACTTCCTTTTAGTAAGAGCAAGGATAAGGAGCCCTTCTAAAGGTTCTTTCTAAAGACCCTCCAATTTGGAAAAAAAAAAAAAATCAAGGTTACAAAAACTGAATATTCCAACCATTCATTTTGAAATTAAGTTTAAATAAAATTCTGTTCATTAAACACAAAAAGCAATTAAATGTATTTCAGTTATACAGGCATACCTCATTTTATTCTGCTTTACTTTATTGCACTTCACAGATAATGCATTTTTCACAAGTGGAAGGTTTGTGCCAACTGTGTCAGCAACTCTGCCAGAATCCCTTTTCCAACAGCATTGACTCAATTCATGTCTCTGTGTCACACTTTGAGAATTCTCACAGTATTTTAAACTTTTTAATTATTATTATATTTGTTATAGTGATCTATGATCAGTGATCTTTGATTTTACTATTATAATTTTGTTGTTTTGGGGCACCAGGAACCACACTCATTAGAAAGTGAACTTAACTGGTAATTGTGTGTGTTCTGACTGCTCCACCAACAATTCCCATTTCCCTCCATTTCCTTGGGCCTCCGTATTCCCTGAGACACAACAATACTGAAATTAGACCAATTAATAACTCTACCATGTCCTCTAAGTGTTCAAGTAAAAGGAAGAGTCACATATCTGTCACTTTAAATCAAAAGCTAGAAATGATTCAATTTAGTGAAGAAAGCATGTCAAAAACTAGTTGTGTCAGTTAGCCAAGTTGTAAATGCAAAGGAAAAGTTCTTGAAGGAAATGAAAAGTGATATTACAGTGAATACACGAATGATGGAAAAAAAAAAAGTGAAACATCCTAATTGCTGATATGGAGAAAGTCTGGGTGGTCTGGATAAATAGTGGAAGTGGCTACACTAAACAACAGATCTTCAATGTAGATGAAGCTTCCATTGGAAGAAGATGCCATCGAGGACATTCATAGCTAGAGAGGAGAAGTCAATGCCTGGCTTCAAAGCTTCCAAGGACCGGCTGGCTCTCTTGTTAGGGGTGAATGCAGCTGGTGACTTGAAGTTGAACCCAGTGCTGATTTACCATTCTGAAAATCTCAGGGCCCTTAAGATTTATACCAAATCTACCCTGCCTTTGCTCTGTAAGTAGAACAACAAAGCCTGGATGACAGCACATCTGTTTGCAGCATGGTTTTACTATTATAAGCCCAGTGCTGAGACTTACTTCTCAGAAAAAAATGATTCCTTTTAAAATAACTGCTCATTGTGAGTCCACCTGGTCATCCAAGAGCTACGATGGAAATGAACAATGAGATTGATGTTGTTTTCATACCTGCTAATATAGCATCCATTCTGCAGCCCACAGATCAAGGGGTAATTTTGACTTTTGAGTCTTATTATTTAAGAAATATATTTTATAAGGCTATAGCTGCCATAAATAGTGACTCCTCTGATGGATTAGAGCAAAGTAAATTGAAAACCTTCTCACAAGGATTCACCATTCTAGATATCATTAAGAACATTCCTGTTCCAGGTGCTTGGGTGGCTCAGTCGATTAAGCATATGCGTTCAGCTCAGGTCATGATCTCAGGGTCCTGGGATCGAGCCCCGCTTCCGGCTCGCTGCTCAGTGGGGAGTCTGCTTCTCCCTCTGCCTGCTGCTCCCCTTGCTTGTGTTCTCTCTCTCTCTCTGGCAAATAAATAAGTAAATAAAATCTTAAAAAAAAAAAAAGATGAACATATGTGTTTCATGGGAAGAAGTCAAAATACCCACATTCACAGGAGTTTAGAAGAAGTTGATTCCACCCTCATGGATGACTTCAGGGGCCCAAGACTCCAGGGGAGGAAGTAAGTGCTGGTGTGGGGGGAATTGGCAAGAGAACTAGAATTAGAAGTAGAGCCTGAAGATGTAACTGGATTGCTGCCATCTCTTGATAAAACTTGAATGGATGAGGAGTTGCTTCTTATGGGTGAGCAAAGAAGGTGGTTTCTTGAGATGGAAACTACTCCTGGTGCAGATGCTGCGAAGACTGTTGAAAGGACAACAAAGGATGTACGGTATGACATAAACTTAGTTGATAAAGCATCAGTGGGGTTTTGACTCCAATTTTGACTCCAAAATTGACTCCAATTTTGAAAGAAGTTCTGTGGGTAAAATGCTATCAAACAGCATCCCATGCTACAGAGAAATCGTTTGTGAGAGGAAGAGTCAATCAATGTGACAGGATTCATTGTTGTCTTATTTTAAGAAATTTCCACAGCCATCCTGATCTTCAACAGCCACCACCCTAATCAGTCAGCAGCCACCAACATCAAGGCAAGACCCTCCACCAGCAAAAAAGATGATAACTTGCAGAAAGTTCAGATGATGGTTAGCATTTTTGAACAACAAAGTACTTTTAAATTAAGGTCTGTACATTTTTTTAGACATAAGCTATTGCACACTTAATAGACTGCAGTACAGCGTAAACACAACTTTTAAAGGCACCAGGAAACAAAAAAAGTCATTTGACTTGCTTTATTGCAATACTTGCCTAATTGTGACGGTCTGGAACCGAATCCGCGATATCTCCGAGGTATTCCTGTGTTATGAGTAGGTGAGGTAAAAAAAAGGGAAAGACACTGGAAAAGGTGTTTAAAGAAGGCATTGACATACCCACAAAGAAGAGAAGAGTGCAAGGACACACAAATACGCACAAAGCGAGATAGAAAGACAGGTTAGTAGAGACAAAGTGGTTTTCACGGAGCTGCATTTTTCTCATTCTGATAGACTCCAAAGAGTAAAATTTGGAACAACAGAACAAAGTCGTAGGGAGAGAGATTCCAGTTAAATCCTTCTGATCCTTAGTCCCAGAGAGGAATGGAAGGAACTGCCTTGAGAAAAATCCATCTCCCATTACTGAAGATGGGTAGACTGAGACTGAGGACCCATTTCTGAGAGTTATAAAAGCAGAATTCATGAATTCTCAAAGCTCTGACCTGAGGTCTATGAGATTTTAATTAAATTACCTTTGTGATTTTATGGCAGTTTGACATTTTAGAATATGAATAATAAAGATCTTATGCACTGTTTCATTTTTTCAGTTGGAGGTATTTTTTAAATGGAACTGTGTAGCCCTTTGCCTGTTCCATGGTCTGGTTGAAAATGGAGGGCTGCATTCATTTATACTTCAGAGTTTCTCCACCTCTGAGGTTTAGTTTCCTTTCTTTCCCAAATCCTGGGGGCTTTCTGCAAATATGAACTGTTAGGTAGAGTGTGAGTTTTAGAAGACTGGTACTTATTGGGGTGCCTGGGACCACCTCCAGGTTTGGTGATTCTCTAGGACTCACAGGACTCAACCTGTAGTTGTACTTATAGCTAAGATTTGTTAAAGTGAAGAGATAACAAAGCAGAATCAGCAAAGAGAAAGGGGGCAATAGGGTGAAGTCTGGTGGAAACCTTTTCTCAGACAGCAGCTAAACCATCCTTTCAAGCACGACTTTCAAAGGATGGCAGTCTCAGACCTGCTATGTTAACTTTTTTCTGAACAGAACTTCAGGGAGTCAGACGTATTTTGCAGTTACAATAGTAATGACACAATGAATTGTTTGAAATGATGTAAGATCTTAGGTCCTGGGGTGCCTGGGTGTCTCAGTTGGTTAGGCGTCTGCCTTTGGCTCAGGTAGTAATCCCAGGGTCCTGGGATCGAGTCCCATATGGGGCTCCCCACTCAGTGGGGAGTCTGCTTCTCCTTTTCCCTCTGCCCCTCCCCCCAGCTTATTCTCTCTCTCTCTCTCTTTCTCTCTCTCTCTCAAATAAATAAAGTCTTTTAAAAGAAAGAGATCTTAGGGACACCTGGGTGGTTCAGTCAGTTAAGCATCTGCCTTCAGCTCAGGTAGTGATCTCATGGTCCTGGAATCGAGTCCCACGTCGGGCTCCTTGCTCAGCAGGGAGCGTGCTTCTCCCTTTGCCTGCCGCTCCCCTGCTTCTGCTCTCTCTCTCTGACAAATAAATAAAATCTTAAAAAAAAAAAGGTCTTAGGTCCTTTGGTGTGGTAAATAGTACAAGTAGTGTTAAATACTCTTAGTTAACTTTTACTTTTAATATGAAGCTAGTAGGATGATTTAATTTTGTTGTTACTGTTAAATTGCTTTGGCTAGAATAAGAGGGCTTCTGAGCCACAAGTTAGGTGGTTCTGATGGAGTTCCCATCCTCAGGCCTAATCTCAGTTAGCTATAACAGTCTGTCACCATTTCATTGTCCCCGATGTGAGCAAGGATTGAACCATTGGCAGAGTTGATAGTTATTCCAGCTGGTTCATGGGTAAGAATCTTAGGAGTATAGTAGAAGAATGTCTAGGAATGAAAGAAAATCCAAACCAGGTCAAGGGGCTATGAGATGATTATTTCCTGTCCTTGGAGCATGACAAAGACAAGTGAGTCTATTAAAAGGAGGTGGGGGGTAGAGATTGCAAATCACCTGCCCCTTCCACCTGCACAGTCTGCACCTTGGACTCTGCTTATCCTACCCCTTCTCTATCAGTCACCCTTCTGAAATGGTGTTGCTATAATGTGATTGATTTCTCTGTTAACTTGCCCATTTCTATGAGGAAGCATGCTCAAAAGAGCGTTGCAAGCACCAAATCGCTACTACAATTTTGAAAAATACGTAAATATTACAAGAATAGATACATTTTAGGCATTGCTTTTTAAATATACACATTACTGTTGAAATTCTAAAATATCCTGACTTAACCATATTGTCAATGTGTTCACTGAGCATATTGAGCCTTTATTGAAAATTTATTGAACTGTGTGCCAGAAGCCATGACAAATGTTTCTTTCAGGTAAATAGTTTGTTTCTGTTTAATACTTTTTTATGTCCCACTAAACTTGTAAAAATATTATGATGCTTTAAATGTACTTGTGTGAGAAATACTTAATTAGAATTAATCTATAATGAACCTTATTAAACAAATGACCACCCCTTATCTGTCTTAGGAAAGTATTTTTTTAGGTTTTTAAACATGCCTGTAAAACATTAAAAATGCTAATATTCTGGAGAAAGTGTAAAAGATATTCTCCCTAAATTCTTCTGATTTTTGTTGTTGCTCTTAGGTGTTAGTTCGCATAGTCTTTTCTTTTCTTTTCTTTTCTTTTCTTTTCTTTTCTTTTCTTTTCTTTTATTTTTTTTTTTAAAGATTTTATTTATTTATTAGAGAGAGAGAGACAGCCAGTGAGAGAGGGAACACAAGCAGGGGGAGTGGGAGAGGAAGAAGCAGGCTCCCAGCGGAGGAGCCTGATGTGGGGCTCTATCCCATAATGCCGGGATCACGCCCTGAGCCAAAGGCAGACGCTTAAGGACGAGCCACCCAGGGGCCCCTAACCTTTTCTTATATTTGTAATTTCTTTTAGAATGTAAAACTCTGGGGGTGCCTGGTGGCTCAGTCAGTTAAGTGTCTGCCTTGGGCTCAGGTCATGATCTTGGGGTCCTGGGATGGAGCCCCTGCATTGGGCTCCCTGCTCAGCGGGGAGCCTGCTTCTCTCTCTGCCTACCCCTCCCCCTGCTCGTGCTCTCCCCTCCCCTTCTCCTTCTTGCTCTCTCTCTCAAATGGGTGGGTAAAATCTTTAAAAAAAAAAAAGAATATAAAACTCTGACTCTTTTCTCCTTTTTTCTAGTTGTCACTTCTAAATGCTAGAGTGTGATTAGATAGTTGCTCTATATTGCCTATAATAGTTTCCATTAGTGACTATGAAAGATTTATTTCTGAATTCTTTCAAGTCTCTTCAGATTGTGAGGGTTGTTTTTGTTTCCATTTATTGAATGCTAGTCACGTTGCCAAGTGCTTTATGTCCATATCATTGCATTTAACCATCACAAAACCTAATGAGGTAGGAATTATTGTTTTACACATGAGAAAACTAAGGTATAAAGAGATTTAGTAATGTATTATCCATGAACTAATAAATAATGATGTTCGGATAAAAACCCAGATCTTATTGTCTCTAATTCATTTTGAAACCCTCTTTTTGAATCTTTTCATTTTAATTAGTACTAGCACTAAAAGTGCAATGTTTTTGAAGAACAGATGTTCCAGAACTGCCATTAATGTTTTAATTGCTTGTTAAAATTTAGTACCAACAGTAGATAAACAGTGCCTACTTCTCCTGTTTCCTTTGGGCTGAATTAAAAATCAGGAGATAAAGGGATATGCCTATGTTATTAGGCACTCCAGGGTCTATTCCTTAATGCAGCCCAGACCACTCTGCAACAACTCTAGGTTGATGGAAATGTTCCATAGTTTTCACTGTCCAGTACAATAGTCATTAGTCACATATGACTGTTGAACATGTAAAATGTGGTTAATGTGAGAAACTATTTTATTTTAATTAATTTAGATTTAAATAGCACATATAGCTATGGCTGCCATATTAGATAGTGCAGTTCTAGGTCAGAAGTTCTCAAACTTTAGCATACATCAGAATCATGTTAAAATCCAGAGTTTCAGGTTCAAAGGATATGGGTTGGAGCCTGAGAATTTGCATTTTTAACAAGTTCCCAGGTGATGCTGATATTTTTGACACAAGGACTACACTTTGAGAAGAACCATTCTTAGCTAAGTGGGATTGTTTTTTTAAGATTTAATGAATACCAGCATGATTCCATTGTGGAAGAATAGATGTTCCCCGTGGTTTACCTGGCTTACAGGCAGTAAAATAATTTTTTTTAAATACTTGTTCCACACTGCATAGTGCTCAAAAGTGCAAGATGCAGTGCCTTGACATTATCATTCTATTCATTCTATAGCTGAAGATCAGTCCTATTTAAGCAAGTCAGATTTGAAGACTTGGTTGGTTTTTTATTGATCAAGATACTTGAAAGGACAACTTATTCTAAAATAAAGTCAGGTTGGGGCGCCTGGGTGGCTCAGTCGTTGGGCGTCTGCCTTCGGCTCAGGGCGTGATCCCAGCGTTCTGGGATCGAGCCCCCGCGTCAGGCTCCCGCTGGGAGCCTGCTTCTTCCTCTCCCACTCCCCCTGCTTGTGTTCCCTCTCTCGCTGGCTGTCTTTCTCTCTCAAATGAATAAATAAAATCTTTTAAAATAAATAAATAAATAAATAAATAAAATAAAGTCAGGTTGACCTGGTCTCTTGACTGCAATAAAAATGTTTTCCATTCTGAGAATTGTTTTGGGAAGTCATTTTAGCCTGGAGAACCACTCATGGCTAAATTAAAACATATTCTTAGTGCTCAAAGCCCATAGAATCTTCTGCCATTTCTTTCTCTTTCTTTCTTTCTTTCTTTCTTTCTTTCTTTCTTTCTTTCTTTCTTTCTTTCAAGATTTTATTCATTTGAGAGAGAGAGCACAAGTAGGGGAAGTGGCAGGGAGAGGGAGAAGCAGACTCCCCACAGAGCAGGGAGCCCAATGCAGGACTCGATCCCAGGACCCTGGCATCATGACCTGAGCTGAAGGCAGATGCTCAACCGACTGAGCCACCCAGGCACCCCTCTTCTGCCATTTCCATATCAGCCTGGGATACTATGGATAGATGGGTAGATATTTAGAGATCAGGGACCATATGTCCTGGTTTACCTGGGACAGTCCATGTACCTGTGGTCTTGGTATAATTATTAATAGCATTCCCTGTGTGTTAATCAGAACAATTTAGTTGATCTAAGCAAATTCTATTCCATGCTTCATAAAGCAGGCAGTCTCCTTCTCAAGAGTACAGAGAATTGCAAAGTAAGGGAAAAGGACTGCAAGCAGGAAACAAGGAAGAAGTACTCAGGTTAAGTTGATTTGCTGGGGTGGCATATCTGACCTTATTTAGAAAGATGAAGGGAAAAGGAAATAAGTGCAGGTCCCAGAGTTAGCTTGGCAGTTGAAGATTAGCTTACTAGTTATACTGTGTTTCTGATCAAGTGGAGGGACACAAAAGTTATCTAAGTTTCAGTTTGCTGACACAGCACCACAGGCACGAGTGGCTCCATCTTGGGAAATTTATTGCAACACTTGTCTCAAAATGCCCTGATTTGGGATGATGAATTATAGGGTCACCCTACTTAGAAGGGACAAGAAAGAATAGAGGAAGAAGGTCCTGCATCCCATGTCAGAATAGCAAGATATTAATTTACTTTCCTGTGTAGCACCTTGAGCTTTGTCAGGATACTTCCTGAAGACACTTCTTTCTTTTGGGGTGCTGCTTTTAACCTTGATATGGTGGGTACATCATCTGCATAAAATATTTTGTTCTGTTTCCATAAATGTATAAAAAATGACTTTGCGTATCTAGGTTTCAAGAAGTTATTCTTGATTCTACCTTTTAATAGTCACCTGTACTCATCTGTCAATTTTTAGTTGGTATGATTTATTCCAAAAATGTCTCCAGAAAATCAATTTCTTGTTTTCAACCCTAGATCTCTGTTCCCGTTCCTCTAGCCTGGTGGTCACCCTCTGGCTTCTGCTAGGCAATCTATTTCCTCTGTTGGCTGGATTTCTTCTTTGTGTGTGGCACTAGGAATGGAAAAGTGGATTCTCAAGACATTCCTTTGTGTCACGTTCATCTGAACAAAGCACAAAACCTGGGAGAGTGCCAGCCTAGGCAGATGGCAGAAGTGGCGTTCCTGACTTTGGCTTGGAAGCATTGACCACAGTCAAATCTTGAAGCAGAACTTCACAACAGTCACTGTTTAGCAGTGCTACCGCCTCAGAGCTTGGAGGAGGAGCAGGAATTCTAAATCACACGTCTTCATTTGTCAGGATATCTAACCTGCCTGAAGTTTGCCTTTGGAAATGGGATAATTGGTGAAATTTTCAGAGTAATTACATACCCCAGCATTTCATTAACCTAAAATGATGGGAAAGCTCATCAATACTGCAGTAATTTAAAAAACGGTTATTACAAGATTATGAATTGTGGATCCTGTTCTCAAAAGTATTAATTGTCCTTTGACTTACAGGAAGTAATTGAATTGGGTTTCTACATCACTGTTACACCTATGTTGAATTTAATGACTGTGCATGATACACTTAAATCATTGTTCTCATTGTTCTAAAAGGCTTTTTTTTTTTAATTATGTTTTGCTAAATCTATGATTTAACCGTGCTTGCCTTTTTTAAACCAGCCGTGTGGCAGTTTGCTATTGAACCTTCACAGGTTGGTAACCCTCCCAGTCTTATTCTCCAGTAGTTTAATCATGACTTGAAAAACTGTGGGAGCAGAGAAAGAAAAATACTCTGCCCTGTAAAAAAAATTGAGGACATGCAAACAGAAGAAAACATAACTCTTATGTTTTTCAGATAATAATTATGATAACCATAATCCAACAAAAATAGAACCATTCCTTTTTGACCAATGAAGATAAAAAGAAATATGGTACTGCGCATAGAGAGATAGGCAGTTATTTTCAAGTGGACTAAGAAATTGTTACAGAAGAATTTCTACTATCTGAAAATTATATATAAGAAGAAAAATACAAGTCAAGGTGGTCTGAGTTGTTTACTAATAGCAAAGTGTAGGTGTGGTGTAGGGCCAATTCAGTAGCCACTGAGCCACAACATAAGGCTCAGTCCACAGAAGTCAGAAAATTGCCTGTGCTTTAAAAGGAGGTGATGTTCTTGACTTGATGTGATTTCTGCCCAGTACTCTGAATGTCAAAGTGAAGAAGTTCAATGAAGTGCAGGTAAATGGCAGGAGTAACTATGACTTTCTTAAGGTAGTCAAATGCCTGGTCATCTAATTAGTAATGCACATGAATGGATGAAGGAGATTCCCACTGTCCCTACCTACTATCCAGAGAAACCACAGACAAGGGAATGGGTTTGGCAAACAAAAAACAAAAACAAACCATAAAAGGAGGTGATGTTTTTTGCTTCCTGTTTTTGACACTCCTCTGTTACCATGTAGATTGTCATCCTCAGAAGCAATTCCACTCTGGTACTAGAGCTTACCACCCCCTCTTAGTAATCCCAATTTGAAATTTTTTAATGATGAGTAATGCCCAGTTGTTCTCTCTAAAACTAATGAAGGCCTGCGGCGTTATAAACATAACTCCTGGACAAGATTTTTTTCATTCACTCATTCATTTATTCATTCATTCATTGGCCTTTTAATTCAGCACTCCATTTAAGAGATTGTGCTAAGTGAGCAAGCAGTATGGTTACCGAAAAGTAATTCCAACTGACTATTTGGTATTGGAGCCAAACTGCAAACCCAGCATAGAGGAAAGTCATCTTTTTCTAATGCATAAATTCTAAATATGTGTTTGCATGCAGTTTTAAATTGGAGGTATTTGTCATTGTAAAAAAAAAAAAGCTGGGGGTCTCTAGCATAGCCGACTTCAGCTAAAGAGAAATTAATAGTAATGGTGTCAGGCCTGTCCCCAGTTTTCTGCCTTTGTCACACATTACTTTAGAGGTCAGAGAAAAGTATAGAGTATATTTTTAAAGAAAATTATAAAACTCTAAATTATATAGCAATTGTGATTATAAATCATCCTGCAAAGTTGTATAAAGAATTTCACCAAAAATATGATGGATAATATATTCGAGATTCACAGGGGTAGGCTCAATTATATTTTGACTGTTGTGCAGTAACGCCATTTAGGTAGTATTGTTTCCGAGCATGGTGCTTTTTATACTTGAAATATATTTTTGCTTTATTTTTTATTGATATAATTATATTTGCACTAATGACTTTCTGGAGAAAATATTATAGATGACATTTTTTCTATATATATTTATTAAGCTTGGAATCTGATACCCTAGTGTTTTCTCTGCACAAATAAGGAACTTGATAAGGTATGAGGCTAAGAAATCTTGAGTTTCTGAGGGTAACTAATGCTCTGGTGTCTTCCTTCCTCTTCAACAAGTGTTGAGAGTGGTTGCTTATCGCTGATTCTTCCTAGTGTACTCTGTGGAGACTTAGAACGCCACTGTACCTGTAAGAAATGTTAAGAGGAACATTTGAGTCACTTAGAATATGACCATATTCTAAAAACAGACTTAAACTCTGAGATTTCAGTGCAGAATTAGTGGGATAGAACTCAGCTTTGAACTGAAGAATTCGGAATGGCCTAAATGTTGGTATCCTGTGGCAGGATGCCTTTTCTGTTAACAAAAGCAGTTCACTGAGAAGACTAGCAGACTGCAGCCGTGGTGGAAGTGAGGTGGGGCACGGAAGGAGAATGAGGAGGAGCTGATTTGGGGACAGTAGATTGGAGTCTTTCTGACTCAAAAAGTGTGGAGTGCACATAAAAACGGACTAGACTACCTCAGTTTTCAGTTCAGATTTAGGTTCATTTTGATAGTATTAAGGTCCCAGTTGTCAAAAATAACAACTGAATTTGTCTCTCAGGTTTTCATGAACAGAATTTACAGGAAGGCAGCAGAAGCCATGTCAACAGACTTGAGCTGACAGCTTTAAAGAAACTGGGAAGCAGTTAGGGTAGTCTTAAGGTAGGCCTCTCTAATATTCCCCTGAAGAACATCTTTTTCCCTTACTTATTTCTTAAGGATATTTATTTTTGTTAAGACCAAATAGGCGTTCTTAAAACGTTATAAATTATGCTTGAAATTAGTTTCAGCCTAGTATGTTGGCTTAGAGTTTATCAGTATTTGAAGATGAAACATAAATTAATGAAGTTTAAATGGCTTTAGGAAGATACATAAATAAACACATCTGAGTATTCCATAAAATTTTATCAATATTCTCCTCAATATTAGAAGACCAACTGTAAAATGACTAGCTGCTTTCTCAGATTCTTTTAGCTCTAATATTCTATGACTAGCGCTCATCCAGACTCGGTAGGTCACTGCTGGCTCTGATCTGCGTCCTGGAGTATGCCAGCTTTCACGTCATGGTCATTATAGTGTCTTGTGCTCAGTGTCGTAGCGCTGTCCATGTCCTTGGACACTGAATGGAGAGAGAAGAGCCATCTCTGAGGGCATTTGAGCTGTCCTGGTAAAGGAGGTGGACTTTAGTCATAGCCCCACAGATCCATTTCGCCCTGGAGGACGAATATATTTTAATGAAGTCTGTACTAATTCTGAAGAAAGAACTTACCTGAATGGATGACGTCTTTTTTTTTTTTTTTTTTTTTTTAACATTCAGTCAGGATAAGGAAGGAAGTGATGAATTATTTTCTTTTATGTTTACATTTTTGGTAAATAGAAAATTTAAGAACTAATCTTTATTTGTGTTATTGAACTTCAAGTGTAATGTATTCCTTAGTTAAAAAAACCTCCAACTTTAATAAAAATGTAAACTAATCTGTATCTTGTCTTTACTTATCATCAGTTTTTAAAACCTGGATGAAGAACACAAGCCATGTGCATTGTTTGGGGAACACAAGGTGTTAATTGTGAAATAATTCAATTTCTACTTTAACTGGACTAGAATTGTCCTACTTAAAGAATGGGGACAGGTCTTTTGTAAAACCATAGGGAGTAGCCCTCCTCAAAGAGTTATGTAGGAAAGAGAGCAGTCAAAAACAATTCAGGGCAAGCTCCTCTGGCTGCAGATTATCCCAGTCCCTTTTGTTTTACGCTGTGGGCCACGAGTCTCATTGCATGAGCACCTGGCACAGTCATGTACCACACTCTGTGCAGTAGCAGCAAGTAGACAGTGGCTGTAGTCTTGTGGTGTGAGTTCTCTTCATAACCTGAGTGTAGTTTGAGAAAGGATATCCTGGACATGCCATCACCATGTGCCCTTGGAGACATTCTGCCCTGTGGCATGGACCCAAGCACTTTGTGACCTAATTGCTGAGCTGAGATCTTTGTGGGAAATTTTAATAATAATATTTAGATTTTTAAAGGTTTAAATATTTCATAAAAGTAGCTGAAACTATATGTAATTACTTCAGGTAATTGAATTAAGCCAATATTAATTGCATAGCATACTGAAGATGAAGCTGTCTTACAATAAACATATATAACACTGTTTTCCTTTGGGTATGTTCATCAAATATAGTTTATTTAGTAGGCCGTATTCATAAGCTGTCTTTTGTCTACAACCACTCTGATAGATTTGCCTAATTGGAGGGGTTTAAGTCAGCTTAGTTAAGTGTTTGCCCAGAAGTTCATTCTTTAACGTTTAAATTAAATTGGACATATTTGGAGATGGTAGTCCAAATATGTGCTCTGATGTTCCAGTAGATAGCCACTGTTTCCATTCTATATAGAAATGGGGTTTTTTTTCTGCCTATAGACATTAATATATCTTAGGTTCAATGCCACTTTAACACTCAGTGCCACTAATAGTTTTTTCAATTTGGAAACGTGACTCAACAACTTTCTGACATTATAACATTTGGAAATACTCAAATCACAGTACCTGAACACTTCCTGGCTTCCTCTTGCTCATCCCATTAGGTTTCGTAGTGACATTTCAAGAAAGCTACAATCAACTTGGAGATTTTCACATGCGTTCACGCATATGGTGGTTCTTGAATGTGTATACAGTGAAGGTTTTGATGTATTTGACCGAGGTCATGAAAATTTAATGTAAGTGAGATAACCACGAAGAATAGAGTTTACTCTATTGTCACACACCTCAGCACAGTTTGCCACCCCAGTCTCCAGAGTCTTAAACAGATTATGCCACTATACTAAAGTGATTTGGGGGGCGCCCTGGGTAGCTCAGTCAGTTAAGCATCCGACTGTTTTCCTTTTTTTAATTTTAATTTTTTTTTAAGTAGGCTTCACACCCAGCATGGAGCCCAAGATAGGGCTCGAACTCACAACCCTGAGGTTAAGACCTGAACTGAAATGAAGAGTTGAATGCTTAGGGGGGCGCCTGGGCTGCTCAGTCGTTAAGCGTCTGCCTTCGGCTCAGGGCGTGATCCTGGAGTCCTGGGATAGAGCCCCACATCAGGCTCCTCCACTGGGAGCCTGCTTCTTCCTCTCCCACTCCCCCTGCTTGTGTTCCCTCTCTCGCTGGCTGTCTCTCTCTCTGTCAAATGAATAAATAAAATCTTTAAAAAAAAAAAAAAAGAGTTGGATGCTTAACTGAGCCACACAGGCGCCCCCCTAAGCATTCAACTCTTGATTTCAGTTCAGGTGTTAATCTCAGGCTCATGAGGCCCAGCCTGGAGCCTACTTTAAAAAAATAAATGATTTGGTCAGTTGTGAAGTTTTATGTTTGCTACTAAGTAAATAAAATCTGCATTTCTTGTAATAGGCTTGACAAAGGAGTGAAGAGGGAGCCAGTAAGTGCTATATAAGTGTTAAATAACCCTTAAGGATAAGTATCTTCACAGTGGAAAAAAAAAATGAAACGTCTGAGGCAAGTCACTGCTCAGACTGAGGTGAGTTCGTGGCTTTGCCACACTGGGATTTCGCCCCAGAGCCCCTGCACCAGTACTGTGCACCATGCTGGATCTCCAGAGATGGGAGGTTTTCTCTGTTTTTGTCTCATTTATCCTCTCACTCCACCCCAGGCTGTGGTCATGCCTCCTGCTTCCCCATCATCAGTTTAAACAGCCCAGTTTTCTCAAGTGTATGTACAAAATCTATTTGGTGGCATCATTGCCTGGGAGTGGTGTGGGGGATCCTATCCATCCATCATTTCTCAAAGACTGATACAGAGGGAGGGAGCCAACAGCCCTCACTAATCCAATAGAAACCAGAAACTCCCATGCCCCTTCAGTCTGCTCCTGCTGTTTTATAATTTCCATACCACGTGACATTCAGTTTCTGGGTCGGGAATGACAGTATCTGGTGTGGCTGCCCATGCACCATGGCCCAAGGGGGCCTGGTAGTGAAAATGAGTAGGCTGGAGTCTACCGAGCTGAGGAACACAGTGGGTCAACTCCAGAGTGGATAGATACCACCTGGGTGTGGCTGTCAGATGCTAAAAAAGCCAAAAGCATAGATGCAGAAATCATTTAGTCCAGAAGCAGAAACAGTGAAGGTGAACCTATATACAGGGGAAAAAGAAGTCCTAGAATTAATCAAAGTTTAGGCTAAAGGGACCAGAGAAACAAGAGTGAATCCAGAATGACCAGACTACATTCTCTTGGATTGGGAAGGGTCTACCTTTTGTTCTGGACTCCCAAGTCTTATGTGCACCGAGAGTGCCTTCTGATACTTAACACAGTGGAGATACTGAATCTAGTGATTTAACACTGGAATAGTCTTTGTTGGGTATTTACTATATTCAACATGTATTTAGCACCAACTCTGTCAGCCACTCTACTGGGCCTTCCCATGGTCCACAAGAAACCAACAGACCTGGTCTTTGTCCTGGAGCCGGTGAAGGATGGGGACAATTGCACAAGCATTTACAGTAAAGTACAGACTTGAAGTTGGTAAGATGAAATGTATAGCGTGGATAGTGGAGAGAGCAAGGATAGTGGAGAGAGCAAGGAGAGAGCAAGGAGAGTGGTAAGATGAAATGTATAGCGTGGATAGTGGAGAGAGCAAGGATAGTGGAGAGAGCAAGCATTTACAGTAAAGTACAGACTTGAAGTTGGTAAGATGAAATGTATAGCGTGGATAGTGGAGAGAGCAAGGCTGAAGATACGAGAGACTGAGTCGCCCAATAAAGTCAGGCTCTGAGAAGATAGGAACAGGGCATGGGGAATGGGCCATACCATCCACTGTTAAGTTAGGACATGGAGGGAAGCAGAAGCACATTTGTTAAGTCTGCTGGCTAGAAGCTAAGTTCCTGGCTCTGGAAAGGAAGTTGTCATTGTTTGCAATGAATGGGGTTTGAGATTTGAAGAATATTGAAGGTCGAAGCTTTTGCAAAGATGATAGATAGATAGATAGATAGGGACACCTGGGTGGCGCAGTCGTTAAGCGTCTGCCTTCGGCTCAGGGTGTGATCCCGGAGTTCTGGGATCGAGCCCCACATCAGGCTTTTCTGCTGGGAGCCTGCCTTCCTCTCCCACTCCCCCTGCTTGTGTTCCCTCTCTCACTGGCTGTCTCTCTCTGTCAAATAAATAAAAATCTTAAAAAAAAAAAGATGATAGATAGATGATAGATAGATGATAGATGATAGATAGATAGATAGATAGATAGATAGATAGATAGATAGATGATAGAGGTTTTTTGGGGGGGGTTGGTTATGTTTTGTTTTGTTTTTTGGTGATTGTTCTGAGTCCATTTTTCCTGGAAGACAGTATGTGCCTTTTCAGTCCACAGATTCAAATCTTTTATTTCACATAATTTTTTTGAATTTCATCTTTATTTACTGTTTTCAGTTTTTCTCTTTAGGAATGCCAATTATGTATATGTTTGTCTTCAATTATTATCACTTTTTCTCCACTCCTTAATTTTTTATTTCCTCATCTTTTTCTCATTTCTGCCCACTGTGTTTTTTATGGTGTTGTCAACAACATCTCTTGTCCCTTATACTCCTTTCATTTTTGTTCTCTTTTCTGTGGTTTCACTTTTCTGTGGTGTCTTTCCTGAGCCCACAGCTGCCTTCAGTATCCACAACACAGATGATTGGACGCTGCAACTCTGGGCATGGCTCCAGCTCCCTGTAAAGACTTAGGTCTCCATAATCTTGGTTTCTAATAGCAGCAGCAGCAGAAAGATGGGCTCTGCTTCACACCTGCTTCTAAATATTGTGAGAGTGCATCTGACTGGCAGAACATAATTTACACCCAGAATCCTAACTGCAAGGGAATCTCAGAAATGTAGTTTTAAGCTTTATACACTCTATACACAGAAGGATGAAGAAATGGTGGTTGAGTGAGCTAATTCACAGTATTTACCCCAATGTTCTATGTTGCAAATAACTTTTACAAGTTTATTGTTTGTTAGATGAAAGTTTTAGCTCTTTAAATAATTTCCTCTATGGCTTTCATCTTTGGTGTTATGCTAAGAAAAACTTCCTTACCCCCATTATCTATTTTTTCACTTTTAAAAGATTGTTTAAATTTTTTCTTCAGAGAATTCCTAAACACAAATAATAGAAATAATTTATAGTTCTACCACTCTAAAGTATTATGTGGAGAAAGAAGTAAAAGTGCTCCTGCTTCGTCTGGGCCCCTCCACTTCTATCCCTCCAGAGGTAACCTAGAGAGGCCCCAGTTCGGTACATATTCTTTGTTAAATAACAAAATTCAAGGGGCACCTGGCTGGCTCAGTCAGTGGAGCATGCAACTCTTGATCTCAGGGTTGTGAGTTCAAGCCCCACGTTGGGTGTAGAGATTACATTAAAAAAAAAATGAAACAAAATTCAACTGAGTAAATTTGCAGATCTAATTGGCTTTATTCAAAGATTCAAGAATCAGGCAACATCTCATCTAGCAAATAAAAAAGAAGCTCCAAGAAGCTGTGTAAAATGGAGGGCTTTATAGACAGAAGGAGGCAGGAAAGGACATTTCTAGCAAAGAATGGATTGTTTCAGGCAAGGTCACCATGCTTTGGGGAAAGGTGGGAGTCTATCAGGTAGATTACCTCACTCCTGCTGACCAGGTAATTTAAATGGACTAGTTGGTTATAGTGCTGGGAGAGGCTGAAACAGCAGTTAGGTTAGGTTGGTATTAAGTCTTGGTTCGTTGATATGGGGCTTAGCACAAAGTACTCCATTTTTGGCCTGTTGTTTCTTTTCTAACACTTTTCAAACTTGACTATTGTATATGTGTGTATATATATATACACACATAAATACAGATTAGGTATACAATTATTAAAAATAAAAGTGGTATCCCTCTACTCAGTGCTTGGTATCTTGTAGTTATTGCTTACAGGTTCAACAGAGTCATCTTTCTAGGTCTGTAAACTTAGATTTACCTCATAGTTTATAATGATTTTATGATACTCATTATGAATATGGCATCATTTATTTAGCCATTCCCCTACTGCCCCTACTTACATTATTTCCAGTTTAACTATTCACCTATATTTTATTCTGGTTCTTTTAATTTTTACATTTTATTCTTTAATATGGCAGGAAGGAATTTTTTTATTTTTTATTTTTATTTATTTATTCATTTTAGAGAGAGTGGGGGGGGACAAAAGGAGAGAGAGAGAGAGTATCTTAAGCAGGCTCCATGCCTAGCATGGAGCCCAACATGGGGCTTGATCTCACAACTGAGATCGTGACCTGAGCCGAAATCAAGAGTCAGACGTTTAACCGTCTGAGCCATCCAGGCACCAATTTTCTTAGTAATTTTACTCTCAGAGTCACACTTTTTCCCTGCAAAAAGAAATTATTTCCCCCAAGTATAAAAATAAAATACTTGTTGTAAAAATTTAAATAATTAAGGAAAGAGGAACACCTGGCTGGCTCAGTAGGCAGAGCATGCAACTCTTAATCTCAGCGTAGTGAGTTCAAGCCCCACATTGGGTGTGGAGCCTACTTAAAAAGGGGGGGGGGCGGATAAAGAAAACAAAACCTCCACCACTCAAAAAACTCAATTTGCCAAACATCCCTTCAGATATTGTTCTAAATCTACACACTTATATACATACACATATATACACAACTTTCTATAATGGTGTCATGGGATCCTATTTTTATCAAGTACTTTTATTTTATTGTTATGTTTAATAGTTTTGCTCAGAAAGGGCACATCAGAGTAGTTTAAAAGATTTATTACATTTAATAAAAAGTAAATCCTAATATTTCCAAATGTACATGATTTGATTTATCATCCTTCAATAATAAAATTCATATACAATTTTCATTTACATATACTAGAACTTTATCTTATAGGCTAAAATAGAACAAAAACATCTTTCAAGTAAAATTTCCATTGACGTATAGATTTAAAAGTATGCCTACTATTTGTAAAATGTATAGAAGTGAGAGTATTCACAGAATATGCTTGGGAAGTAAACAGACTGGTCTTAGGTGGTCAAAAAGAACCAAGATTTTACAAAACTCAAGCTTAACTTTGATATTAACTTTTTAAAAAAGCAGTATATATCTCCTCTATTGAGCAGAGGTATTTATCCATTTTTTTTCAAAGATTTTATTTATTTATTGGAGAAAGAGAGCTCGAGAGAGAGCACAAGTGGAGGAGAGGGAGAAGCAGATTCCCCACTGAGCAGGGAGCCCAATACAGGACTGGATCCCAGGATCCTGGGATCATGACCTAAGCCAAAGACAGAGAAGCTCAACTGACTGAGCCACCCAGGCGCCCTTGTATTTATCCATTTTTAACAAAACTATGACATTCCCTCCCTGACAGATATGATTTGTTGCCATTATAATAATGTTATAATGAGATAACATTATTTTCCTGATTATGCTGTACCAACATGGGAAGAAATGTATTCTAAGTCAATTAAAGACTATATAAGTAACCCATGCACATTAAAGAATATTGCAACATCACCATCTGTTATAACCTGCTCAAATTCTAATACACGACAATAGATGTAGAGGAGGGGAGAATATTTCTAGTGAACCAATATGATACAATCGCTATCATATTACTTCAGAAGTAGATTTTTAAAAAATTTTTATTTATTTTTTAGTAATCTCTACCGCCAACATGGGGCTTGAACCCATGACCCTGAGATCAAGAGTCGCAAACTCTTCCACCTGAGCCAGCCAGATGCCCCTGTATTATTTCTGATTGTATTTGAGACAGCAAACAGGTGAGACATTTTACTTTGCATAGCCAGGTACATTTGGAAATTTTACTCATCTATGCCAAAGGGACAATATATTTCCTAATCAAGCGAAACAAGACATTGCCTCAACTGGGGATCTGAGTATTTATTTTTCTCTAGAAATGAAGTACAACAGACACACACATAGTTTTATATAATGGAGTCATGATATTCTATTTTTATCATCTTTGTCCTTCATTAAATAGATCATGGACCTGTTTTCTTGATAGCGTACATAATCAACATCGTAATATTTAATGACTGCTTTGTGGCGCATTGTACATGAGCAGCATAATTTATTTTACCAATTCCTTATTGATGGATATGGAGGTTGTTTCTACTGGGAACATCCTTGTACAGGTATGTTTTTCACATTTCTCTGATTATCTCCTTAGGATAAATTCTCGGAAGAGCAATTACTGAAATAAAATCATAAATCATATTAAAATGTGAACATAGCGGGGAATGGAGAGTTATTGTTTAATGAGTAGAGTTTCAGTTGGAGATGGTAAAAAATGTTCTAGAGATGGTGGTGATGTTTGCACAACAGTGTCAGTGTGCTTAATGCCACTGAACTGGATACTTAAAATAGTTAAATGGTGAATGTTATGTTATGTATATTTTACCACAGTAAAAAGGTAAACGTGAATACATACAGGCAAACTGCCCTCTACTGGAGTAAATTACTCATTTCTCCACAATAACCACTAACAATGAATGTTATCTAAAAAAATTTTTTTGATCTTTTTTTCACATGCTGATTATTCACCTGTATTTCTTCTTTTGACGTGCATATTCCATTTTGACCATTTGTCCACTAGAGGTGTTTCCCTTGTTCTTACTGATTTGCAAGTAAGTGCGTTATGCGTATTAGGAATAGGAACTCTTTGCCTATAATTGCTATTTGCCTTTAGGGATTCCCTCTTCTGGGAGTTCCTCAACCCTAACCCCAGTCACCACAATATCCCCTTGCTCTATGTTCTGTACCCTCTTAGAGTTCTATCCACTGTGCTAGTCGTCTTTTTTTTTTTTTTTAAAGATTTTATTTTTTATTTATTTTACAGAGATAGAGACAGTCAGTGAGAGAGGGAACACAAACAGGGGGAGTGGGAGAGGAAAGAAGCAGGCTCATAGCAGAGGAGCCTGATGGGGCTCGATCCCATAACGCCGGGATCACGCCCTGAGCCGAAGGCAGACGCTTAACCACTGTGCCACGCAGGCGCCCCCACTGTGCTAGTCTTCTATCACAGTGATTTCAAAGCCAGGGGTTTGAACAGTTCCTCAAAGTTACCCTTCTCTCCCCAGAAGAGAATGTGGAAAATCAGAGTAAATTTGAGATAAGATTAATAATTTCCACTTCTCCTTCTCCTCCCCATTCCCCCAACTTCACATTTCCTGGCTTTCCAGACCAGCCTTCCCTTATACCTCCAAAGTAGAAGTGTCCCTTCCTGATTTCAGAAATATAATCATAACAGAGACAAATACAGAGCTTAGGCCTGGACTGTTAGTGTTTACTGGCAAGTACCCTCATCTGAAAAAGGAGGAGGATTTACCAATCTCATGGGTTTGTGAAAGGGAAGGACTGACTTAGATGATATGACACAGCGTAGGGTCTGGCATATGGTAGCTATCACTGTCACTATTGTGTTATTCCTATGATGATTATGATGTTGATGTTGGTAATGGTTCTCGCTGTCTTGCCAGGCCATTGTAAAGGAGACATGCAAAAGGAAAAAACAGCATGAGTAATAAAGCACAGAATCAAAAATGACAACCCTGCACCTGTATACTCATAGCCTTCAATTTGGAGATTTTGTTCTCTGTAGTGTAGGATGAGTACATGAAACATGATCAAATACTCTCAAAACACGCAATTTAGATGACAAGATTCTATTCATCTTCCCTATGGCTCCTGATGCCTTATTGTTCTCCTTCATCACTCAGTCCCTCTGGGATAACTCTCTGAGGCAGTTAGCCCCTCTACTTTCCTAACCTTTGTCTATTTGTACTTCTCTTACCTCTGTGCAGTTAGCTTTCTTTGGGTTTTGCTTTTCTCTTTGTGTATTCTGGTTTTTTGTGCATTGTGCTCTTTGCATGTCCTCCTTTGCCCCTCTCCCCTCTTGTTTTCTTGCCTCTCATCCTCTCTTCCTGCCGGTCTCTGTGTGGGATGTTGTTACCTTGTGATCTTGTGATCTTCTCTTCAATACCTCTCTGGTTGATATTGCCTCCATCAGTGCATCTGTTTTGATGCCCAGCTTCCCGTAGATCACACTGGACACCAGTGTCATGATGCCAGAGTATTCAAAAATTCCCTGGTTAGAAGGGAGGCAGATGCCAGTATTAGGAAAGGACAGGGGCAGTACATACATAGCCCAAAATTAGAGAGCAAAGAACAAATTGAAGGAACACAACCCCCACCTCCTCAAAGTCACCATCAAAGTGTTGTGTATTAATTGGTGTCATTGTAAACTCACAGTCACTATCCTCAACGGGATTCTGCTCTACAGTCACTTTCTCTTCCACTCTTAGCGTTGCCAGAACTAGCAAACAAAAAACAGAAAACCAGGATGCCCACTCAAATGTGAAATACAGAGAAACATACGCTAAAAAATTGTTTGTTCTTTATCCGAAATTCACATTTGACTGAACATCCTATATTCTTATTTGCTAAGTCTGGCAACCCTAACTAGGAGGTGTATATAATTAGCAGGCAGGCAGGGGGAAGAGAAGCTGGATCTGAGGTGGAAGAGAGCAAGCTCATGCTGGAGCCAAATGATGAAACAGTGTCAGTCCTTGTTGCTGCCAGCTGTGATGGTAGAGATGTCCCGCAGAAGCTGGGACCCTTCATCAGAGTGCTAACCACACATACCCGGCCCAGAAGCCGGAGGTGCTGGAGGAGGACACAGGGGACGCTGGAGCAGTTGTAGGCCTGGCTGCTTCCTCACAGCAGCAAGATGAGTCCACGAATGAATGACAATGTGTGTAAGCTACAAAATGGCTGTTCCTTCACTTCTGCCCTCAGTCTCAAGAATCTGCCCCAAGAATCTCTCATGGATCACGCTAACTGGAAACACACATGGAAAGGAATTGGGAAAAGTAGCTCAACCTGAGCCAAGTGACACATTATAATCTACCACACTCATTCTCCATTTTGAAAGGAGGCCCAAGGAGCACCTGGCTGGCCCAGTCAGTAGAGCATGTGACTCTGGATCTTGGGATTGTGAGTTTGAGCTTCACATTGGGTGTGTAGACTACTTATAAACAAAATCTTTGAAAAAAATTTTTTTGATAATTAAATAAAAAGAGGCTCAACGTTGAGTGCCAAAGACAAATGAATAACTTACATAGAAAGAAATAGCTATCCTTTGTTGAATGCTTACTTCTTAAGCATTTCTCATATATACTCTTATACTTACATAGATATATGAATATACCCATTACAAACGCAATCTCATTTAGTCCTTGTAACAATACTACAAAGTTGGTATTACTCATACCATTTTATAGACAAAGAAACTAAAGGTAGAAAGGTGGAGAAATTTTCCCATGAACACACAACATGCAAGGGGCAAATTTATGATTTGAAGTCAGATCTCTTTACAGCCTGTGTTCCTAACCATTAAGCCCTGTGCTCACCCAGCCTCCCAACAAACTGTAGACTTTATTTCATAAGCACTAAATCTGCACTCTGTCTACAGTCAACCTGGGAAACCTTCATTCGCTAATGCTCCTCAGTGATTCATAATTGACCCCATAGATTTAGGAACAAGTTCTTGAGGCTCTCATCACACTCCCTGAGAATTCACCTGAATTGGAGTCCCAGCCCTTTCACTTAGTGATTCAGTGGGCAAGTTACTTAAAGATTATCAGCCTCACCCTCCTCATGAGGGTTGGGATTCCTACCTTACAAAATTGTGAAAACCAGATGATACCAACACTGGGAAACTGTCTGGCACACACTGATCATCCTTGTCCTCCACAAATGGGAGTCTCCCCCCTTCCTCATTGGATTCACTACCACTGCCTCCATCTAGGCTGAAGACTCTTTATACCTACAGTCCTCATCTCTTCTCCCGTCGGGTCTGTATTTCCCGTTTCCCACCAGGAAACACAGCCACCCCCAAATTATCTTACATCTGAACCACTACGCACAGTTGTTCAATACCATCTTTCCAGTCCTCAAGCTCACTGCCTTAAAATCACTTACATTTTTGTCTCCTGCTGCCTTGTTCAGACATTGTGCGTGCAGCATAACTACTCTTTCCTGAGGAAATAAGCTTTCAATTCCTGGTGCCATATTTAAAAGTGTATCGGCAAACTTGAGTAAATCAGAGCAGAATGATCAGGATGATGGAAGCCTGGAAAGTGGCCGAGTAGAATGAGCATATAGAATGAGCATAAAGGAAATAGGGACTTTTCTCCTTTAGAGCAGAAGCCTAAGGGTTGTCATTGGGAAGAGAAGGTCATTTCTCTGTGGGCTTTAAAATGCAGACTTGATCCATAGGAAGGGGATTTCTCCTGAATATAAGGACATTTTGAGGATTAGAGTTTTTGCCATTGGTATGGGTGCAGTCACTTGGGGTTCTCTGTCCCTGTTTCATCTACTTGCTCTTTCCATTCTCATTCCTGCCAAGAGGGTGAGGATTTCAGCAAAAAGATATATTCAACTGCTGTGAGAATCTTAGGGAAACAGCTTACTAAGCTTCAAATATGTACATACCAGCACCTCTGTTGAATGACCCCTGGACCCACTGGAGTCATTTGCTACCCATTTTGGACTTGTTTGAAACCTGGCTTCCCAGCACCAGTAACCTGAAAACTAAAGGTTGCCAATGGAAAACAGTTTATAATTCCCCTCTAAGCCAACCAGAGGCCTGAACTCATAGTACTGCCTTAAATAATAGTATACTTCTTCGGTGTATCTAGTACTTTCATTTTCAGCCTGGAGAGCCTCTGTTTCAGACTATCTGGGTCCTCATTTACTTTCCTTCTAACCAAGGTAAGCAATATTAGCAAGACAGGCTTATCTTTTATTGTCTTTAAAAAAAAGATTTATTTATTTATTTTTGCAGGAGAGAGAGGGAGAGAGCATGTACTCTCTCACACAAGAAGGTGGGGAGGGGCAGAGGGAGAGGGAGAAGATGACTCCCTGCTGAGCAGGGAGCTGGATGTAGGACCTGGGATCATACCTAGCCGAAAGCAGACGCTTAACCGACTGAGCCACCCAGGTGCCCAGAGGCTTATCTTTTAAAATGGCCTTCCTGCTCTTAGTAATCTGAGGACCAGGATAAAGGGACTTGGCAATGTCAGACATGAGGGGCAGATGGCCCCTGCTGGCCTGACTACAGATAGTGTGGTAGGATGGAGCTGGGTGGGCTCCTGAGGTTGGGCATGGGAGGAAGGGTAGGATAAGAGGTGCCTAGTCATCCAAAAAGAAACTGCATAGGATGGGGCGCCTGGGTGGCACAGCGGTTAAGCGTCTGCCTTTGGCTCAGGGCGTGATCCCGGCGTTGTGGGATCGAGCCCCCACATCAGGCTCCTCTGCTATGAGCCTGCTTCTTCCTCTCCCACTCCCCCTGCTTGTGTTCCCTCTCTCGCTGGCTGTCTCTATCTCTGTCAAATAAAAAAAAAAATAAAATCTTAAAAAAAAAAAAAAAAAGAAACTGCATAGGAACAGAAAGAAATATTTTATCTGTTGTTTAGACTCTGAATGTGTTCACTAGGGTGCACGAATGGGGGGACGTGGGAGCAGAAGTATATAGGGCTGTTGGGCTCTGAAAGTACACATACCAAAGAGGAAGTCAAACTGCTTGACACTGGTGTGCAGGTGTTGGAGCACATGCCTGGGTTCTGATCCAGTTTCCACCCCTCACCATCTGCCCCCTCAGGCAGGCTACCTAACCGCTGTTGCCTCACCTCCAAACAGGGGCCCTAATGTCCCCGGGACTCTGCAGGGGATTAAAAGACTTACATTCAAAGCAGTTAGAACACCCTAACATGAAGGAAGTCCTCAAAAATGTTAGTAATCATTTTCTTTAGATGGGAAGTTGATCTTGGGTGGCTTCCAAAGTCCTTCATGCTGTGAGATGTTTTTGTTAATCTTGTGATTTTCCCCCTTCATTTGGGTCTACCTTTTCCTATCCATTTTGATAGCTATTCCCCAGTACAGGATTGTATCCTTGTGCTGGTTGGGGTGAAACAAAAGGGGAGCTTCCCATTGTTCCCATGGACCACCAGTCCTTCCTCTTCACCTCTGCTCTCAGCTCCTTCAACTCTCTTACTGCGTGGTTCTGCACAACAGTGAAGAAAATATCAAGGAACCAAATCAAGATAGGGCAGGTGAACTCCCACCACAGCCTCTTGACTCCCGTCAGAATCCAGGGCGTGACTCAGCACCTAGGCTGGGGCAGCTGGTGCAGCATCTGTCCTGGGTTTTGCCTTTGCTTCCATCCCCAGTGATGACCCTAAGAAGCAAGGTTCTCCTAAGTTCTCCAGGCTTTATCTTTTGGTTCAGACCAGTGTGAAATCCAGGAGCCCCAGAACTCCGGACAAACATTTTGAGAAAGGGGTCTCTCTACCCTGCCTCTAGGTCAGCCCTCCAAAACCATACTTTATCCTGACCTCCCCTGACTGCTCCACTTTCTGACAGTTTCCTTTTGTTGCATTCAGTTTCCTTCTCTCAACTCGGCATGCAGTCTACACAACAAATCCTGACTGGGATGGTAGAGTGTGGGTGCATCAGCGAGCCTCACAGGTCAAATTTGAGCCCATCTGAACCCAACTTGACAGGTTGTGCCTCTTCTACATGCCTGTCCCCACCTCCTGCCATCCAAAGTGCACAAATCAGTGGTACCTCTTTCCCTAAACAGTAGTTGAAATATGTCCCATCTCAGCTTCAGTTCCCTCTGGCTTGAAATGGCATCTCTTATTGTGTTGAAACTGTTTTTATGTATATTTTGCCTCTCGATCTTTGCCTTTATCGTCCATCTCAGTCCATTCGGGCTGCTATAACAAAGTACCACAGGCTAGGTGGCTTAGCAGAAATGTATTTCTCATGGTGCTGGAGGCTGGAAGTCTGAGCGCAGGGTGCCAGCCTATTAGGGTGAGGGCCCTCTTCCAGGTCACAGACTTCTCTTTGTAACCTCAAAGGGCAGAAGAGATGAGGGATCTCTGGGATCTCTTTTATGAGAGTGCTAATCCCAATCATGAGGGCTCCACCCTCGTGACCTAAGGATCTCCCAAAGGAGATCACTTCAGGCCTTAGGATTTTCAACAAATTAATTTGGGGATAACACAAACATTCAAACCATAGCATCTTCTATGTCTTTCTCAGTATGGCCCTGCTCAGGCTCTGAGCATAGCCAGGTGTGTTGGCTTCTTGTCACCACATGTGTTGCATGGGTCTCCACTTTTCTGTCCTCATGAATGTCATTTCCCCAGCCTAAACTAACCTGCCTCCCACTAGGTCGCCCCACCAAATTCAGTCCAAAAGATGCTTTAGCCTTGGTACTTCAGACTTACCTGTAGCTTTGCAATTCACAGCTACAAACGTGCAAGCATCTCACAAATATGAGGCTTATTATAAGTGACTTCATATTTAGTGGTAGCCTATGGATTAATAATTAATGTGGCATCACATACATGCTCCAACATGGATGAAACTTGAAGAGATTATGTTAAGTGAAATAAGCCAGTTACAAAAAGACAGTATTATATTATTCCACTTCTATGAGATACCGAGAATAGTAAAATACATAGAGACAGAAGCTAGAATAGTGGTTACCAGGATCTGGAGGAAGGGGAGAAATGGAGAGTTATTGTTTAATGGGTACAGAGTTTCTGCATGGGAAAGTGAAAAAGTCCTGGCAATGGGTAGTGGTGATGGCTTCACAACAGTGTAAATGTATTTAATGCCACTGAACTGTACATTCAAAATGTTATGTAGGGTGTCTGGGTGGCTTAGTCAGTTGGGAGTCCTACTTGGCTCAGGTCGTGATCTTGGGGTCGTGGACTGAGCCCCACATTGGGCTCTGTCCTTGGCACAGAGTCTGCTTGTCTCTCTCCCTTTGCTCCTCCCCCTACTCGTTCTTGTTCTCTCTCTCTCTTTAAAATAAGAAAATAAATCTTTTTAAAAATGTTATATGTATTTTACCACAATAAAACAATTTTTGAGTAATATATGGTAATTATAGAACTTACAGAAAATATAAGTAAAAAAGAAGAAAATAAAAATGCACTTGCAAGATTTTTCAATTAATATATTATAAACCTTGGGGCCCCTGGGTGGCTCAGTCGTTTGGGCATCTGACTCTTGATTTTGGCTCAGGTCATGATCTCAGGGTCATGGGATCAAGCCCTGTGTCTGTCCCCCCAACCCCACTCATGTTCTCTGTCTCTCTCTCTCTCGCAAAAAAAGTATATACGTATATATACCTCTTCGTAAGTCACTGGATAATGTGCTATAAAACTTAAAGTTTGCATGTTATTTTATTTTATGAATATACATTAATTAATGTAATCAATATCTTATTAGCAAATATTGAAGTTATTCCTTTTTTAATTTATTCTTTTTTTAAAGATTTTATTTATTTGTTTGAGAGAGAGAGAGAGATCACAAGCAGGGGGAGAGAAGAGGCAGAGGGAGAGGGAGAAGCAGACTACCTGCTGAGTAGGGAGCCCAACATAGGGCTTGATTGAGGACCCCAGGATCATTACATGAGCTGAAGGCAGCCGCTTAATTGACTGAGCCACCCAGGTGCCTCTATTCATTTATTTTAGAGAGAGAGAGAGAGAGTGTGTGCACAGTGGGGCAGGGGGAGAGGAGGAAGGAGACAGAATCTGAAACAGATTCCACACTGAGTGTGGAACCTGATGCAGGGCTTGATCTCATCACCGCAAGATCATGACCTGAGCCAAGACCAAGAGTTGGGCGCTTAACTACCTGAGCCCCAAAGTTACTTCATTTTTTTTAACTATTAAAAGGATAACTGTAAGAAACATCCTTACAACTAAATTTTTATGACATTGTGAAGTAGGTGTGGTTATAAAACGGCAAAATGATATAACTGTATGGTGATAGAATTGTTCTGTATCTCGACTAGTGATGGACACACAAACCTATACAATGTGATAAAACTGTATAAATAAATACACACACATATACATATGCGTAAATGAGCATGAGTAAAACAGGTCATCGGAACAAGATCTGTGGATTATATCGATGTCAGACTCCTGGTTGTGATATGCTATAGTTTGCAAGACGTTACCATTGGGGGAAGGAAACTGGGTAGGGGGTATATGAGCTCTATTATTTCTTACTGCATGTGAATCTACAATTATCTCAAAATAAATGGCTTAATTTTTCTAAAAGGGAACAAATGTATGCCAATGATTAGTTTATTAATATAAAATTTCAGATGAATTACTGAATTAAAAGCATTATTTTAAAGGCTTTTGGTACACATTGCTATTTATGCTTACGTCAATAGTATAAGACTTCTTCCTCATAACACTGAATATTATTATTATAAACACCCTTTAATTCAATCAACAAAATTATTTCTCACAAGCAGTTAATTCCTTCAAGGTTTTAACATAGCAACACATTGTCATTTCTCCATATTTAACTAAGTAATTCTTTCTTTTTTATTAGGTGAGCAACTTCCCTTTAGGGGAGGGACCAAGAATTCACTTCTTTCTGTACTTTTCATAAAGATCACCAGGGAGTCCTGGGAACCGCACTTAGAAGAGCAAGCAAGGTACAGAATCCTTCATCTTACAGGTGGTGACCTTGGAGTTCTATGATTTGTGCAAATCCACTTTGAGTAGTATCAGCTGAGCATTTGTTAGAAACACATATTCTTTGACCCCACCTCAAACCTATCGAATCAGTTTCTGGGCCTGAAGTCCAGCAATCTGCTTCAATAAGCTCACCAGGCAACTGGACTACACACTAGAATCTAAAAAGTGCTATTTGTAGAAGACATTGACGAGCATCGTTATTTTTTCTCCCTTCCCACACCCCTCAATAGCACATCAGTTGCATGAAGAAAGGTCCATTATCCATTAAAGTTCACCCTTACATCCTGAGTACCTAAACTGTGGGTGCTTAATAAATAATAATTCAAGAAATAATTTAGTAATTAACCAAACTCTGCTCCCTGAAGTCTGTGTCTTCACTCTGGACTGGGCAGCCAGACTCTCAGGGTGGCCTCTGGTAGCTGTTTACATTACAAGGGGGAGGCATGGGGGGCATGCAAGACCCCATGCCAAGCTGATTTCTTGGTTCAGCTTTGCAAATGCAAGGAGAGTGACCAGAAGTCTGGCAGTGTTGGTTGGCCCATAAGCTTGTAAAATGTTGGCCATATGAGGCTTCAAACCCAAACCCATCAGTCAAAATGGAGCTTGTGTCAGTCTTTGCGAGACAGTGCTCTTCAAACACTGTGAACAATAAGCAGAGAAAAAAATAAAAGAATAGGATGCTAGATGATGCAGGTTGACCAGCTTCAAGGATCCAGAAGAGGTACCACAGGATGAGCCAAGAGGGTCCTTGGCTTTGCACAGGATAGAAATCAAGTGTGAGGTGAGAAGTGAGAGTTGAGTTTATCGAAGACACAGAGAGAGTGTTGGTACAGTGTCCGGGAGACCTTGAAAGGAAAAGTGAGTCTCATCTTTGCTTGGGGTCTGGGGATTTATTGAGGAGTGTGGTTGGGGCACATATCTTCTCAGGCATCCAGGAACAAAGGAGTGTTTAAGAGTTCTTCCTAAGTCACTTACGCCCTGGAGCCAGGGGTCTTGATGAGTCAGTGGTCTTGGAAAACATTCATGACAACCCCACCCAGTCACTCCTTAGATATTATCTATTGTGCTGGAAGACTCCAAAGGGATCATTAACCCCTTGACCTTTACAAGTTCATTATGTTATCTGTTCTATAAGGCATTTATAAGGCAGGGATGTAGGTCCTAGCAAGAACAGAAGCAGGAAAAGGAGTGAAGAAAGCCGTTTTTCATAGGGTTCCTTTAGTTTCCCTGTCTCACTAGACAACTGGACTTTTGCATAATCTCAGACCCACAGTAGCCCTTCTCCATTATATTAATGAAAGATTGCGAGAAGAAAGGCAGGCAGGGGCAAGGGGCCCCCACCGTAAGAGGAAACTACCCTTAACAGGATTTTACACCACCCTGGAAGGAGCCAACCACCCTTTCCCACGTGAGCAACTACCTGATAGGTAGATGGGCGGGTAGACAAAAACCTGATTGGGTGACCGGCGCATGGAGAGTTAATGATTAAAACCGAGGGCCAACATTCTCATAAAAACCCCCTGGACTTAGAAACTCTGGTGGCAGGGGCACCTGGGTGGCACAGCGGTTTAGCGTCTGCCTTCGGCTCAGGGCGTGATCCCAGCGTTGAGGGATTGAGCCCCGCATCAGGCTCCTCTGCTATGAGCCTGCTTCTTCCTCTCCCACTCCCCCTGCTTGTGTTCCCTCTCTCGCTGGCTGTCTCTATCTCTGTTGAATAAATAAATAAAATCTTAAAAAAAAAAAAAAAAAAAGAAACTCTGGTGGCAACCCTGGCAGAGTCCCCTCCCTGTTTGGGATCTTTGTACTATGGCCCAATAAACTTTGCTTTGCTGCCCACCACTCTTCCCCTGGTCTACCTCTTCATTCTTTAAAGCATTGTGACCAAGAACCCAAGCACTAAGGAAAAGAAATCCTGAAGCATAGCAAACCCTTGGTCATGAGATGCTGAGAGTGTATCAGCGGGCCCTATGTTTAGAGGATGATTACTAACATCTTTGGCGTGGTGGGATGGGTAGAGATAAAGGAAGTTCCCAAAGGGATTTTTACAGGATCCTGAAGGTCAGGCTAACATCAAGCCAAGGGTGCCGAATACAAGCAAAGTATTAACTTTGAGATGGCTAAGCTCCTTGAGGAAGGTCATTCTGCCTGTCTCAAGTACTTGTCATTGGGCTGTAAGCTGTAAAGAAATTTAATTTTTTTCTTTTGCCTTTGTTCTCATCAGAGAGGACTTTGCTCAAAAAGGCCTTGCTAGGTTCCTCCCTGTCTACTATACCTTGTTCACATCATAATGTAGTTATCTATGCTCTCTTCCTGGAGCAGGTGTTCTATCTAAATTCTTTTTAAGCAGTTGTGGGGGGAGGGGGGAGGGATAAAGAACTTTACCAGAATCTGCTGGGTCTTGATGGTTGTTTTTTTAAGTAGGCTCCACGCCCAACGTGGGACTCAAAGTCACAACCCTGCTAAGCCAGACAGGTGACCTGTCTTGATTGCTTTTAACTCAAAATAATCTTTATGTAAAGCAGCCCATCTTGGAGTGGCCTGCCCTTGGACCCTACAAATCCTAGAGAAATATTGAGACATCTCCATTACCAGAGATCCCCAGAGTCATTTTTATTTTACTACCAAGGACATTTTATATAGTGTACAAGTTTATGGACTCATTTTATTTATATTCCCTTTTTCCCTCACATAACTAAAATTCTTCCTGGAAATCTTATCATTTGCCTTAGTGCCCCAGTAAGCAGAGTTTTAAGTCCAGTTCAATTCTCTATCATGATTCTCTGTGGGCTCCTGCCCCCCAATCAATGACATCTGTCAGAAAGTCTTGAGCCTCTCTGTTTTTCTTTCTTCATGCACTGTCCCCTTAGGGCAAGCTTGATCTGTTTTTCCTATGAATGTTTTGGTTACTGCATACCACATTACATCTTCATTTCCTCCTGTATTTATGGGCATCAGTAATGTTCTAAGCATGAGGGACTCAGCTATAAATAAGCAGACACAGTCCCAAGCTTATAGTCCCGCCCTTGTTTTGCCTAAATTTTCTACAAAAATACAGTGTACTGTAGCTGGGGCGCCCAGGGTACAGGAGCACCTGCTCTGGGGGTCTCAAACAGACTAGGTTTGACCACTTGCTGCTGACAAAATCCAAAAGCAGAGAGACAAGTGGTGGTGAAACAAGAAAGGAACTTATCTCAGTGAGGCCAACACTAGGAAGACCATGGACCAGGGTCTCAAAGACTGCAAGATGCAGAAAATTGTTCCAAGTTTATATAAGGAAAATGTGAGACAAAGGTTGCTGGGTAGTGCAGGTGGGCAGTGAAGGTCAAATGGATCATTGTCATGGGCGGGGGTCTTGCTGGCTCAGGGCAGTCCTTATTGCCAAGGGGTAGTTTCAGTTCCCATCAGGAAATGCTTTGCCTTCAGAGTCTTTTGCCTGAATTGAGAGATAAGCTGGAAAGAAGAACTGAATTAGAAAGTTAGAGGTCAAAATGGAGGAAGTTGAGGGGTGCCTGGGTGGCTCAGTCGGTAAAGCATCTGTTTTCGGGTCAGGTCATGATCCCAGGGTTCTGGAATCAAGCCCCACTTAGGGACTATCTATGTCTCTCTCAAATAAATACATAAAATATTTTTTTTAATATTTAAAAAAAAATTCCTTTGGAAATTTCCTTTCTCTCTAAAGGTATGTGCTGGCAATCATCCCCCAAGCATATGACCCATCAATAAACATCTGAAGGGTCTAATGACTAAAGTTTTATTAGATGGTAATAAATGACATTTTCCTAACAATAGCTAGCCCCCTCAAGGTCCTGGAAACCTTGTTTCCAAAATTCCTTAGAGACTTACACTATCCCTAACCCCCTCCCAACTTGAAGGTATATAATCACCACCCCTTATGACCCCATTGCAACTCTTTCTGCCCACAGGTCCTGTCCCCATGCTTTAATATAACCACCTTTTTGCACCGTCTTTTTGCAAAGACATCTCAAGAATTCTTTCTTGGCCATTGACTTTGAACCCTAACATCTTTCCTACATCATATACTTAGGAATGGAATCGCTGAGTAATATGGGAATTCTGTGTTTAACTTTTTGAATAATTACCAAACTGTCTTCCACAACAGCGCTACCACTTTATATTCCCACCTGCAACGTATGAGGGTTCCAGGTTCTCCACATCCTTGCCAACACTTCTTTCTTTCTTTCTTTCTTTCTTTCTTTCTTTCTTTCTTTCTTTCTTTCTTTCTTTCTTTCTTTCTTTTTTTCTTTCATTCCAAACATCATAGTACTAGTACAGGAAAAGTAATCTCATTGTATTTCCCTGATGGCTAATGATGTTGAGCATCTTTTCATATGTTTATTGGCTATTTGTCTGTCTTCTTTGGAAGAAAGAAGTCCTTTGCCCATTTTTAAATTTTGGGCTGTTTGTTCATGGTTTATTTTTAATTTAAAGTTTTGAAGCCCTCACCACTGTAGGTCATAGGCAGTCAGTCTGCACTTTGAAGATTTTATTTACAACCTAGAGCTCCATTCAGCCTTAGATGACAGACTCTGGTGTCCAGGGCTGTCTCTTTTTAAATCCAGGACCAACTGAAAGAATAGATTGCTTGGCCATGGAATTGGCCCTCTGATCCTATATATCTTAAGATGGATGAACCAAAAACGAAAATAAAAATGAAAACAAAAGCAGAGGATAAGATTTGGAGCCAATCTAGTTTATTATACCTCACTCATCGATTTAACAAATATTCTTGAGCACTTACATGCATCAATCACTGTGTTAGGTGCTGGGGATATAGCAGTCACTGAGATGGATCTTGTTCACACAGAGGTAGAATAATGGTCCTCAAAGATGTCCATGCCCGAATTCCTGGAGCCTGTGAATATGTTATATTACATGCCAAAATGGACTTCGCAGATGTGGCTGAATTCAGGATCTTGAGATGGAGAGATTATTCTGGATTATTTGGTGAGCCCAACGTAATTACAAGGATCCCTACAAGAGGGAGGCAGAAGGACCAGAGTGAGCGAAGATCTGAAGATGCAAGCAGAATCACATAGACATTTGAATACACTACACGGCTGGCTTTCAAGATGGAGGAAGAAGCCATGAGTCAAAGAATGCAGATGGCCTATGAGCTGGAAAAGGTAAGGAAGCAGATCTTCCCTAGAACTTCTAGGAGGAACGCATTCCTGCCAACCACCACACTTTAGGATTTCTGACTTCCAGAACGTTAAGATAATAGGTTTGCATTGTTGTAGGTACTAGGTTTGTGGTAATTTGTTACAACAGCAATAGGAGCTAACACAATTCCTTATCCCCCCATCGAGGACACTGCCATGGTGGGCAGCAACCAGCAGTCTGACTCTGTGCTCTGTCCCCTGTAGCTATGTGACTTGGGACAAATTACTTTATCACACTGAGACTCGTTTTCCATGGCTATAAAATGGGGATAGCAATGTTTGACTCACAAAGTCGTGAATATTAGACAGAAACTATGTGAAACAGCTGGGGTAGAGGAAGCTCTTAGTAAGTGGAAGCTATAATTCTTGCCATCGCTATTTTGTTTTTAAAGCTTTCCTTTAATTAGGCAAGAAGATGGGAGACCAGAGACACAGACCCCATTTAGAACCAGGATGTTGGAAGGGGAGGGGTTACAAAATGCTTAGGTGGAAGTAGTTAAGGGAGGTTCTTAAGGGCTGTCCTTTCTCTCTCCCTTCTATTCTCAGTGGTGTGATCCTGCTCTTCAACCTTCAGGTTTCACACTCAAGATTTCTCTTGGCCCTATCTCCTTTATCCCCATCAAGCCTTGCTTCTTTTTCTCCATCCCATCTCATCCAGAAGCCAGGCCCCTGTTTTGTTTATCCTTCTCAGTCATGACTCCAGTCATTTTGGTTATATTTGCTCACATGTGGTTATTTTTGCTTTCTTTATGCAGCATTGATACCCAGTTTAGATTGGGTCTCCAGTTCTTGGTCATAAATTGTAATGATCGTGTCTTCCCTGCTCACAATGGACAGGCTCCAGCGGTTGTGTATGCCTATGTATCTCATTTCCACTGGTTGTAATAGCTCATTGGCTCCAGATGGACAACTGCCCAAGTTAGAAATTGGGATTTGTGACCTAGACCTCCCCAACTCAGAAATGGTTTGAATCATAAGCATCAATCACTTTCTTAGGAGGCTGATTAACAGCCATATTCCACCAGGGAAGGGGAGGAGAGGAGAGAAGAACCCAACAGGGGAGGCAGGGAGATGTCCCAATAGCGTTGCAATTCCCTGTTATAGCCCTTTCCTGCAGCTCTACTGTATTTTTGTATTCCAATTTCATGAGAGAGACCTATACATATCCTTACACATAATTTACATACATAGAATACACATATACATGAATATCAAAGTAGAATATACATGTACATGTTGAGATAAATTTCTAGGCCCAAGATGGAGCTGCTCCTGGCCAGGGTGCCATGTCAGCAAAAGGAATATAGGTAACTTTCCTGTCTCTATAAATGTTCCGCATGACCATAAACACAATATATCCAATCAGCCGATTTCCAAACACCAAGTCAACTCTGGGTTCTATGCTTATTTCTTGTTCTTTCTAACCCTAAGTGAGGTTGACGATGTGGTCACAACCAATCAGATACTTTCTATTTTTTTCTGCTTTTTCTTTATTCTTTATCTTATAAAAGTTTCCTGCCTTCCTCCCATTTTTCAGTTCTCCAGACCCTTGGGAATGGAGATTGCTTGTTTCATGAAGTGTTAAATAATGTTTGTTTGTATCACTTAAATTGTCTTCTTTAATCATTTTTAGCATAGATATACATAAAATTCTCAATTTTCCCCTCAGCCAACTTTAATTGAATTTTGTTATGGCAACCAAACAGCTTCAGCCAGTTTATAAATAAAGATCTTCAGGAATAGCAAGCTCCATCCAGTATTAACATTAGAGGAAAACCATTTAATATGAATGCTGCCTTGTGCCCTCATCTCATTTTATTGCTGAGCCAGAGGCCTGAAAATCTTGATGACCAAAGTCCTCTATCATCAAACACCTTCATCCAGGAGAAAGTCTATGAAAAACTATACCACATGATCATTGCCAACATCAAGTACTGAAAGAAGCATCATATCCTTTCTTTAAATGTATCCAAAGAAAAGATGAGTACAGGATGTCCACAGTCATGGCCAACTAATTGTAATTTCTCTTCATGTTAAAAAAAAAAAGGCAATAAAAATGATGTCCTTGAGGTCTTTCTTTCTTTCTTTCTTTCTTTCTTTCTTTCTTTCTTTCTTCTTTCTCCCTCTCACTCTCTCTCTCTCCTCCTCCTCCTCCTTCTCTCATAGGCCCACATTAGCCTGAAAAAAGGCACTTTTGAGTGAAGATTCTCTCAATGGATGTACACAGTAATGTTCCAAACGACTTGATGACTTGTGGGTTTTCTTGTTCCCACTAGGCTAACCGACCAAAGCAGGTGGGTCCTACCAGATGTTTTGGTGGCCAGTATCCTGCTAGGAAAGACCCAGAGAATGGGAGGGACTAATGCATGATGAGTGCCTGCTTTGGGCCAGGCATCTGGCTTCTCCTCATTCCTCATAGTCATCCGATGAAGTGGGTAGTATTTTTCCCATTCCACAGATAAAGAGCTGGGATTCAGAGAGGTCAAGTATCTTGTCCAGTATCTTACAGGTGAAATGTGATGGGTTCTATCTCAGTCTAGAGCCTGCAATTTTTACTATACCAAGCACAACCTTCAACTGAGAAGTTCCTCATTCCCAGGGAAAAAGTTGTAGAGTTTTCCCAGTAGGCCTGAGAGAAAATTCACACTGCAGCCTGTGTCAGAAAATGATTTGAATATTCACCCAGTGGGCTTTCTGCGGTTCTGTTACTGTGGATTCAGGAGTCCACACTCAGTTGATCCATAACCACCTTCTGAGGTAGTTAGTAAGAACATGAAAGGTAGTTAGATGGACAGGGCCTTAGATTTGGAGGGCCAACCAACCCAGTGTTGGGTCTACACCTCTGCTTCTGACTCTTATGCCTTTGTTCCCAGGTCTATAATATGGGAATAATAATTCCAGTCCATTCCACCTCACAAAGGACAAAGAGGAGATGAATGCGCTGCCAAGGGCAAGTCTGCGGGTGAGCCAACACACTGCAGTGATCCACCCTAAGGCCCCTCTCACCCTTCACAACATCCCTGTGATGGCAAGAGAAATAGCAGATTTGGTGGCACCTGGGTGGCTCAGTCGGTTGGGCAGACTTGATTTTGGCTCAGGTCATGATCTGAGAGTCGTGAGATCAAGCCCCACATGGGGTTCTGTGCTTTTGGTGGGAGTCTACTTGAGATTCTCTCTCTCTGCCCCTCCCTTGCCTTGTGTGCATGTGTTCTCTCTCAAATAAGTAAATAAATCTTAAAAAAAAAAAAAAAAGAAGAAGAAGAAATAGCAGATTGGAAACTCATGCAGGTGCCTCCTCCCGGTGTCAAGGCTCCTCAGCTACCTATATACCAAAGAACTGCCCTTCCCTGGGGCAGGGGAGGGACCTGGCAAGACAAGCCCAACTGCCCAAGACTTATCTAGGTCACCTTGAAGCAGAATAAGCAAAACTCCATCCTACCCCGGATTAAGTAGCAGGGAAACATTCATCATCCCCCACTCTGAGGCCTCCCACAGCACACTGGTGTCACTATCTTATCATTTTTTTCTTTCCATGCTTGTCTTTCCCTGACGGCCTGTGAGTGACTTGTAGTCAGGGATCTTTCCCAGTTACAGAAGAAAAATACGAATTCATTTTCCTTGTTAAATAACAATAAAAACATCCTAAAGAAGACTCAAGTCCTCTTTGACCCTTTTGGTTCCAGCATCTCTGATCCCAGTCCACACCCAGTCCACACTCTATCAGTGGAATGAACGTAGATACTTTTTCTGTGTATTTCACTGAATGGTGTCATGTACATACTTACACAAATTCAGTTTTAGCCAAAACAAAACAAGACAAGACTCCGAGTGAGAAATAGCAATTTAAGAGTACCATTCCACACACTGAGTCAATCAATGGCCTGGAGAAATGTAGGGTGAAGGACATAATCCCTCAGTTAAAACCCAGGTCCCTCAATTGTCCTGTGCTTCTCAGAGTGGGACCATTTCACTATCCATGGGGATGATTTAAAATATTTTCAAAGATAATTCTGATAATACTTGATTTTTGTTCTAAACATTAACTTTTGAACCCAACTCCTATTAAAAAGTACTGTATACACCCACTCCGGCTCCGTGACATTACCATGATGCCCAGTGCAAGTCCTGAAATATAGTGATAAAGTCAATTTACATATTGGAATCCACAAAATGGAGGCTGCCCCCGTGGCCCAGCACACCTGAGTCATTCTGCAAGTAGGGAAACACTTCACTGTTTTAAAAACCTAATGCCAATCACAATCTTCCAACTCAGCTTTCACTCCTAGCCTATTGCCTCGGTGCCTCTTCTAAACACCCTGTACAGTTCACTCTTGCCCAAAATCCCTTGGGAAGAGCACTTCACTACTTGTGAGGCCCCGTACCCCCCCTCCAGTTCATGGATTGCCTTCTTTTGACTGAAGGACATCAAACTCATTGCTAAATTTAGTTCTGTCATTTGACATAGGAAAGCTCTGAGGGGCGCCTCAGGGTTTAGTTGTTTGATGTAGTTTTGGAATGCAGGTGAGGTTTGGTGGGGTGAGGCCCAAGAGCACAGGGCCAAGAAAGAATTCTTGAGACTTCTTTCGTGCAAAATGGTGGTTTTATTAAGGCACGGTGTTATAGGACTTTTTTTTGTCAGTCCTTGCGGTTCTTGGTCATGCTGCTTGTCGAAGAATGGAGAGGTAGACCAGAAGAGTGGTGGGGAGTAAAGCAAGGCTTATTGAGCCATAGCAAAGTGAGAGTGCAAGGCTCCCAAGGAGAGTTTTTATGGGCTTGTTGACGAGCTGTTTTAATCTGGTTAACCCTCCCTGTGCCTATCTCCAATCAGGTTTTTGTCACCTGTCTGTCATATGGGAAAGGGTGGAGGGCTCCTTCCAGGGTGGTGTAAAATCCTTTTAAGGGTGGTTTCCTCTTGGGAAAGGGGGGTTTGTCCCTGCTGGCCTGCCTTCCAACTACCCTTCATCACAGAGACAGGACCCGGGGGGCAGAAAGAGCTGCACTGGGGCTGTGAGGAGCAGCTGATCATATACTATGGGGTTGGAGGAGGTAAGGAGAAAGGGAGGTGTCAAGGATTTTCCTGTGCTAAAGAAGACCCTCAGGATACTGGAGGTCTTGCTATTATCAAACCCAGGTTGTTTTTCCCTCTAGCAAAGAATTAACATTAAGATAGTTGGAAGTTTCCTGGAAGAATGTCCCACCTGTCCCACCCAGGTGTGTGGGGGAGGGGGAGATTGCAGGGTGTCAGCTTCTGTTTTGTCCTCAGCTAGTATCAGGTTAAGCATCTGGCTCTTGATCTCTCCTCTGGTCTATCTCAGGGTTGCTAGTTCAAGCCTCACTTTGGGCTCCACGCCGGCCATGGAGCCTACTTAAAACAACTGGGATTGACCCCTTCACTGGGCTCCCCACTTCTCCCTTTCCCACTCCCCCTGCTTGTGCTCTCTCTCTCTGTCAAATGAATAAATAAAATCTTTAAAACAAAACAATAGGAACGTTCTGTAATGTTTTAGGGCAGAGGAAAGGAAAGAAGGAAGGATCCTGGACTGGGTGGACCTTTTACATGAAGCAAATCTTGGCTACAGATTATGCTGAGTGATGGTATTTCTGACTTTGCTGAGATGATATTCAGAGGGAAACACCACTCTGCATGTGTGTAATATAGGCCTTTAGTGGTGGCCATCTGGGGGCTGTCCTTTGGCCCGGAAAGTGGGCTTTCTGCTCTGAATGTGGCATCATGCTAACAGGAACTCTGTCAGAAGGAATGGGCTGACCCCTTTCCACATGAACTCCATGATACCAAATTCTGACTTGAGCCAGACATACTCTGTTTTCCACAGTTGCACTTTAAAGGGAATGGGCCTGGCTATATATTCTCTCAAAACCAGGAGAACTTGGGGCCTTACTCCCCTCACTACATTCTTGGGTATACGGTCTCCCTGCGGGTACTCGGCATTTTCACAGTCCTGACTGATGATTGCTGTCAAATCTCTCCTCCCACAAAGCTCTTTCTTAACTCAAAGTTGCACTTTATACCAAATCTATTGTTTTTTGGACATTCTGAGCAATGATTTTGCAATGGTGAATGCCTTGCAAAGGAAGAGAGGAAAAGTGGATGACTGATTCTTACAATGTTAAAAATCATCCTGGAATTGG
Organism: Ailuropoda melanoleuca; assembly: GCF_002007445.2. NCBI lineage: Eukaryota > Metazoa > Chordata > Mammalia > Carnivora > Ursidae > Ailuropoda > Ailuropoda melanoleuca. Next base: position 67,367,181 of record NC_048218.1, on the reverse strand, counting down.
CACATCAGCTCGGAATTCCAGATAATTCTGCTTCAGATCTAACTATCCTACAGAAACAACCATGTTAAAAGAAGGTCCAAGCTCTTGCCCAGCTGTTCCTGGGGTGGGATGCTAAGTACCCATTGTGTGAGGCTTTTAGCCCCAGCAAAGGTTTCAAAGCCAGGGTTGTTCAGCCCTTGAAGCAGGATAGAAAGTTGGGATTAGAAAGGCTATTAGAAATAATCTCTTTTTTTAAAGATTTTATTTATTTATTTGTCAGAGAGAGAGCAAACACAAGCAGGGGGAGCTGCAGGGAGAGGGAGAGGGAGAAGCAGGCTCCCCACTGAGCAAGGAGCCAGAGGTGGAACTTGATCCCAGGATTGTGGGATCATGACCTGCGCCGAAGGCAGCGGCTCAATTGACTGAGCTACCCAGGTGTCCCTGTTAGAAATAATCTAATCCACCGATGTCATTTAGATTTTCATTTTCAATTTTTTCAATTTACAAATGAGGAATTTGAGGCTGCAAAAGGGGAAGTGTCTGGTTTGAGATTACACATTTGCATTAGTGAAAAAGGGGAAATGAGAACTCAGGCCTTTTCACTTCTAATTCAGTGTTCCTTCCTCAACACTGTGCTTTGGAAGTGCTGAGTGAAACAAAATTAAACCATGTTTGTTATCACCAGACTTTTGAGTCTTTAATATGCTCATATGTAACATTTCTTTCTTCAAGGGGATTATAATTTTCAGACATTCCCAAACTTTTTTGACCAGATTACTTTTCTAATACGGTGTCTATTTACATTCTCCAAAAGAGGATTAAAGGATTCTCCATGACAGTTTAGGAAATACTGCTCTACACCATGCTGTTACTGTTAAGTGCTACGCACAAAAAATTACCTACACGTAATCCCTACAACCTGTGCTGTGCAGCACTGATGCTGGGACCCAGGATGCTCAGCTGCTGGCAAACAGCATCTATCATTCTAAATAGCAGCAATGACGGGCGCCTGGGTGGCGCAGTCCTTAAGCGTCTGCCTTCAGCTCAGGGCGTGATCCCGGCGTTCTGGGATTGAGCCCCACATCAGGCTCCTCCACTGGAGGAGACTGGCTGTCTCTCTCTGTGTCAAATAAATAAAATATTAAAAAAAAAATTAGCAATGAGCTCTGCATCTCAAAATACAGAAGTGGCGGGGGGGGGGGAACGTGGGCAGGCAAGGGTTAATGGTCAGCCCTTCTCTGACTCATTTCAACATATCTGGGGTTTAGGGCTGGTCAGCCTTCACTCAACGTACAATGATTGTGCTTCTGTGATATGTCCTAGATTCTTGCCTTCAAGGACATCGAAGTCTAGTAGGAGAACGAGCACATACAGGAGTAAGCACTGTGGTAGATGCAATGGCAGGAACATGTACAAGGCAAAAGTAAAGGGAAGAGAAGGGACAGAATGAAAAGTTAGGTTTTTGAGAAGGGGATGGGGACAGTGGCTAGGATCACTTCCCAGAGGGATCCCTTCCATTGGGTATTAAGGCCCAGTAGGAATTTACTAGATGGCAGAATGGGCTGAGGAAGAGAGAACTACATATATGAGGGCAGAGAAGGGGAAAACAGCATGGTGCTTGGGGTCAGTGTAGGAAATTGGGTTGTTTTGGGGGTTTTTGGTTTTTGGTTTGAGATTGAGTATTGTTTGTGGGAAGGGGAGAGTCACAGGGTTAATTGGCAGGGATCTGAGGGTGACGAGCCTTCTGCACTAGGCTAAGGTGTTTGAACTTCATCTGTGAGTTGGCCCAGTCTGCCTCCATAAATACCCACCATTCTATGACTGTGTGAGGGTCAGCCACCTTCCTCAGGTCAACTAAGATTCCAAACCGCCATGTCAACAGACCACATTTTGAGGTATGGGGCTTCAGAGAGAGAAACTGGCTGGCACTAAATTTCACAATAGCCTCTTCTCCACATACAATTTAAGAATGGAACCATAATGCCCACCTGCAGCCAAAGAAGCCACACTGTTCGAGATGGAAGAATTTAGAGACAAATCCATCCTCATAATTCTCTTTGCAGTTAAGATAACTTAGACTCTGAGTAGTAAGGTGATATAGCAAAACATATCAGCAGCAGAACCAAGATGAGACACCATGTCTCCTATGCCCAGGAACAGACTTTTTAAAAATTTGCTTAAGTTATCCAAGCCAAGGGAAACATCATCAAGCTTGTGCCCATTCATTCATTCAGCATACATTTATTCATTCTCTTCTATAAATTTGGTTTTAGAAACTGAGGATTCCTGGGTGACAAAATCTGGTATCTGTCCCAGAGGAGCCCAACTTAAAAGGTAAGGACACGACACCATGGTGACTCTGGGGACTGAGAGCATGCTGTGGTGAAATGGCGTGGTCCCAACCATAGCTTTAGATGATTGTTGTCTGAATATTGGCTCAAGGTTGCTTCCTTAAGAATTTTTTTGAGAGGCCAGAAATGTTTTTGAGGAAAACATTCTGATTTTTAAAACACTGTAAGGCCAGGGTGCCTGGGTGGCTCAGTTGGTTAAGCATCTGCCTTTGGCTCAGGTCATGATTTCGGGGTCCTGGGAGCAAACGCATCAGGCTTCCTGCTGAGCAGGGAGTCTGCTTCTCCCTCTCCCTCTGCCACTCCCCCTGCTTGTGTTCTCTCACGCTCTCTCTCTATGTCAAATAAATAAATAAAATGAAAGAAGAAAGAAAGAAAGAAAGAAAGAAAGAAAGAAAGAAAGAAAGAAAGAAAGAAAGAAAGAAAAAAGAAAATACTCTAAGGCCCAAACAAAATATATCTGCAAGTGAATTTGACTTACTGCTGCCATTTTGTGATTCCTGTTCTAGGCAATTGTTCTTGCTGTATTGCTCAAAGATCTCCCAGGGGACTTGTTAAAAATACAAAACTTGGCTACATCCCAAGACATTTGGAATCAGTAGGGCTGGGTTGGGATCCTTAAATCTCTACTTAACATAAACACTTCCAATGCAGGTGGTCCACAGACCACACTTTGAGAAACCCTGATCAAGCTATGTGTTTCCCACTTAGAAGCTTTCATCTCATCCTCTCTTAATCCTTGGTCTCCAGCGATGGATTTAAATAGCTGACTCAATGGCACTGTAGTTCAGTTTAGGAAACACTGTTCTGGAGGTCAAGACTCATACATTTTGTTCATCTCAGTGTTGACAAGCATTCCATGCACACTCAAAGAAGGAACAGCAAAGACAAACACAGGAAAAGGGCAGAAATGCATAGGTAGTTTGTAGGAGGCTGGAGACAGGGAGAAAACCAGAATGGAAGAATCAAGGGGGACTCAGGAAGTTGAAGTTAACCACTGCATTCAGTGGGGGTGTAGGCTCAGAAGATTCACCCACTATTACACACTGACTGTAATCCTTGTTCCTAGCTTTCAGCTAGGATGGAAATACTTCATCCATTAGGAGATGGTCCAGGAGCCTATTAGAGATAAAATGATTTTCTGGGTTGCAGCAACAGGTCTTCCTCCTTCTGAGTAGACTACCTGATTTATCTTTTTTTAAAAGATTTTATTTATTTATTAGAGAGAGAGAGCATGCATGAGAAAAAGAGAGAGGGAGATTGAGAGAGCAGGGGCCAAGGGAGAGGGAGAAGCAGACTCCCTGCTGAGCAGGGAGCCCAGTAGGTGGGGCTGTATCCCAGGACCCTGGGATCATGACCTGAACTGAAGGCAGACACTTAACAATTGAGCCACCCAGGTGCCCCTAGACTACCTGATTTAAATCTTCACCTAAGAGTAACTGTTCAGGGCCATTTTTGGATTCTCAGCTGGGCACAGCCATCTTCTTCTTCTTCAAAAATTTATTATTTTATTTTATTATTATATTATTATATTTTTAAATTTTTATTTATTTATTATTTTTTAAATTAACATATAATGTATTATTTGTTTCAGGGGTAGAGGTCTGTGATTCATCAGTCTTACACAATTCATAGCACTCACCATAGCACATACTTTCCCTAATGTCAGTCACCCAGCCACCCCAACCCTCTAACCCCTTATTCATTTATTTTAGAGAGAGAAAGCACATGAGCAGGGGCAGGAGCAGAGGGAGAGGGAGAGAATCTTGAGAAGACTCCCTGCTGAGCACAGAACCCTACTCAGGGCTCAGTCTCAAGACCCTGATCTCATGACCTGAGCTGAAACCAGAAGTCGGATTCTTAACCGACTGAGCCATCCAGGCACCCCACAGTCTTCTTTTTCATAGGGCATAGGCTACAAGGAGAAGGGTGTAGGTCACTGGTAAAACACAACTACAAGGATTGCCTTGGACTGGCCCCTGCCAACCACACCAGCCCCATCTCCATGCCTATACTGTTCCAACAATCCCCAACTGTGTGGTTTTCACAGTCACAATACTGCTTCTCATCTCCACACCTTTGCTTGTGCTGCCCTTTCCCGATGTTTGGGATGCAGTCTATCCCTTTTCAACCCTCCTTCACTAGCTAAATGCTTACTCAACATCTAAGACCCATTTAGAGGCCATCTCTTCCAGATGAGTTATTTCTAAACTCTCCTGAGTGCCAGGCTAGTCAAGTTCACCATCTGTGCTTCCATGATGCCCTTTCCATAGTTACGACTCCTTCACTGCATCTAATTCTATAACTTGTTTGGAGATCTGACCTTGTATTTGGACTATAAGCTCTTGTGTGCAGGGCTGCTTCTTATTTATTTCAGTATTTCTAGAGTTTATTCCAGTGCCTGGCACATAGCAGGGGCTCAGTAAACATTTATTGAATAGATGAGGTTTAACCACGTGGAAGCTATGCGGCCTTGGTCAATCACGTAATCTCCTAGAGTCTTAAGATTTCCTTTTCTGCGCAAGAAGGTAATGATACCTCCTCGGTAAGGCTGTTAAGAGAACTAAATGAGATAACATATGTAAAAGTATTTAGCATAGCACCTGGCTGATAGGACATGACCAGTAATTTTTTTTAGAGCTAAAAAAGGGTTTGAGAAGTTATCTGTCCCAGCCTTCTGCTTTCATCATCAAAAACAATTAAGCCAGTCTCCTCGTGGTCCAGGATCAAATACCATTCTAGATTTAAGGAAGAAGATGGCAGCAACATGCCTCTTTCTGGGGATGCACAGTGGATGGGATTTCAGTCCAAAGAAACCACCCTCTGAAGGGCAAGTCTCCAGAGTGTACTCTGCCTGGGCTGCACCGAAGTGGGTGCGAAGAGTTTGCATATGAAAGTCACGTGCTTTTTTCCTGCAGACTCTCATGAAATAATAAACACTCCAGTGTTGCGCCACTCTCTAAATCAGGAAAGAGGGGGCACCTGGCTGGCTCAGTCAGTAGAGCAGGTGACTCTTGATCTCAGGGTTGTGAGTTTGAGCCCCATGTTGGGTGTGGAGCCTGCTGAAAAGAGAAAAAACAACAGAGAATTTATTAAGTAAATAAATCAGTAAAGAAAAATGAAACAGAATCAGTGGTCCCAGACTGATTCTGTTTCAAGGAGAGGATGTTATTTCTAAACTCTCACCCATTGAGGCACCTGGGTGGCTCGGTCGGTTGAAGTGTCCGCCTTCGGCTCAGGTCATGATCCCAGGGTCCTGGGATCCAGTCCCACATCAGGATCCCTGCTCAGTGGGGAGTCTGTTTCTCCCTCTGCCTCCCCCCTGCTTGTGCTCTTTCTCTCTCTGTCAAATAAATAAATAAACTCTCACCCATCAATCCTTTTTAGTTCTCACCCTTAAGGTAATATCCCTTTGCCGTTGTAATCGGTCATAGAGGAGGAGCGTTTAGGCACAACAGAGAGGAAGGTAGGTCGGGTAAATTGGCTGTTGTTTCACTGTAATGACTCAAGTAAACTCTAATCAAGATGTCACACTGGTATCCTTCTTACACTAAATTTGTCCTTGAAATAAGAATGGAAGCCATAAAGATCTTAAAATCTGGACATCTGAGCCTCCCCAAGTCTCATTTAAGGACTAGACATTCGCCTTCTTAAGGCAAACCAAAGGAAGCTGCCCAAACCCAGAGCATAGAGGACCAATCCTTGGGGGCAAGTCTCTGTGTGCCTCCATTCAGTGTAGTTCACGTATTTCCTGCCTGCTTTGGGCAAGGCGCTGTGCTGAGAGCTGGGGAGACACATAACAATAAGACACGGTGCCTGCCCTACAGGAGCTCCCTGGGTGGGGTCCTCGTCTTAACTGACGTTCAGGTCTATCAGTGGATGTGCTGAGTGGAGGTGACATAGCCCCTTCTGTGCCCACAGGAGCTGCAGCCTCAGTGCCCATACTCTTTCCCATTCGGTGCCAACGCAGTCGCTGATTGTTCTCAGCACAGCACATCTGATTGATCAGCTGGCCAAGAGCGGAACCTGTCCCTGCAGTTGGTGGTGTATGGGATTTGGAGACAGCTCTCAATTCAAACTTCGGCTGCAGCACGTACTCACTGTGCTGTCTTGGGAAAACCCCTTATGCTGCTTGTATTCTTGAGCTTCCATTCCCTCACCTGTAGAATGGGACCATCTTCACAATGACACCACAAGGTTGGTACTATTACTATCCCCATTTTACAGTATGAAGTGTTTTTTTTTGTGTGTGCTTTTTTAAAAAAGATTGTGTATTTATTTATCAGAGAGAGAGAGAGAGAGAGAAAGAACACAAGCAGGGGGAGGGGCAGGCTGAGAAGAGAGCCTAATGTGGGACTCAATCCCAGGACTCCAGGATCATGACCTGGGCCAAAGGTAGATGCTTAACCAACTGAGCCACCCAGGTGCCCATGTTTGTTTGTATTGAAGTCATCTCTACACTCCACGTGGGGCTCAAACTCACGACCCTGAGATCAGGAGTTTCACGCTTTTCTGACTGAGCCAGCCAGGTGCCCTATTATCCCCATTTTAAAAATGAGAAAAACTGAGGCACATACAGGGCAAGCAACTTGCCCAAGATCATAAGATAGAAAGAGGGAGAGCCAGAATTCAAAGCCAGAGGTCTATTTTTCAGAGCCCATTCTAGTAACTGCTAAGCTATTCTCCTCTTAGGCTGGTCAAGTGCTGTCTAGGAGCTAACAAGCACAAAACTGCCAGGCTCAGATGACGTATTTAACAGAGAGTTTATTAAGAGACATATTCCACTGGCTGACACTTTAGCTCTGGCTAGAGACAGTTTATTTTGTCTTAAAATAAGAAAAGCTGTGGTAGAAAGACCTGCTGGATTGGAGCGCATAAAATCTCGCATCATATTCAAACTATTTGGCCAAGAATCTGGCTCTTGAAAGCAACTCCTCTGATAATGGAAATATGAGAGTCAGAGATCACCTGACTAAGCAGCCCAAACTCCTCTGAATAAAAAATGTACCGCGAGGGAATGTTGCTAAAGGCATCATCCATTGCCAAGATGATTGCATAGTGATTGAGACACAGGTTAAAGGAAGATAAATTGTAACTTAAGACTGAGCCATTTTAAGTGGGCTAATATTTGTAGAACTCTTAGCACAGTGCCTGGCACCTAGAAAACAGAACTTAGATGTTTTGCAAATAAATAAAATATAGCCAAGTGGGTATGGGAGGAGACCTACTTAGAAGCAACCATGCTGGGGTGCCAGTTGAACTTCTTTTCACATCCTCTCCCCCACCCCCACTGGCCTTAGAAAAACCATTTCAGTTCTGAAACTCAGTTTTCCTGTCTGTTAAATAAAAATCATGACAATAACTGACACAAGGGGATTGTTTTAAGAACCAAAGAGACAGTGAGATGTTAGGGATGAAAATGAGTCATTTATAAGCTATAAAGCACTATACAAACATCATTACTATTCCTAATATCCCTTATTCGGAATTCCTGTGAGCAAAAGGACTGGAGAGATGTCCTGAGGCAGAGAATCAGATTTCTGGTGCTGGTGCCCAGGATTGTCTGTCCTTCTCCCAGCCCCCTCCCTGGCACAGCCCCACCCCTAGCCACGGGCCCAGCCAAGTAGGGAGTAGAGGAGGGCTGTATGTCCCCAGCACCCAGAATCAGAACACAGAGTGCTCTCTCTCCCTCGTTTGCAGAATCAAGGCTGTACAGAGTTCTTGAGTTAGGTGAATAGCACGTCTAGTGTGCCAGGTTGGCCACATTCGGGATTAGATAGACTTTTGGGGACTGCCCTGAGAACCTGATGACCCAACATAACCTCATTTCTCTGGGCACTGGCATTGAGTTTTACACAACTGGCTTTATAAATACACTTTGGAATACAGAGCCTATTCTAAAAGTGGGGACTGCTTGTACAGAACCAAATTGAACCGCTTGAACTATGGTGTGTCCTTCTGAAAAGAATATAAAAACATGGCATTACTATAAACTGTGAGATATTACCCCAAAGAGGATTCCCTTTTTCTTTTTTTCTTTCTTTCTTTCTTTCTTTCTTTCTTTCTTTCTTTCTTTCTTTCTTTCTTTCTTTTTTAATTTTCTTTTACTGTTTGGGAGAGAGCCATAGTTACTTATAGATTTGTGTCTAAAATTCAATCCAGGGGGAAAACCAAAGTGACTTGATAAGAATACATGAAAGATAAGATTCCAGGGATGCTGTGTGTAGGAATCACCTGCCACAAGGGGTATAAAGCAATATAAAACCACCAAGGAAGGGTGCAACGAACAGGTAGTGAAGAGTGGCTGGCTGGCTGGCTCAGTTAGTAGAGAGTATGACTTCATCTCAGGTTGTGAATTTGAGTCCCATGTTGGGTGTAGAGGTTACTTAAAAATGTTTTTTTTTTTCTAAAGATTTTATTTATTTGAGAGAGAGAGAGAGAGACAGCCAGCGAAAGAGGGAACACAAGCCGGGGGAGTGGGAAAGGAAGAAGTAGGCTCACAGCAGAGGAGCCTGATGTGGGGCTCGATCCCATAACGCCAGGATCACGCCCTGAGCTGAAGGCAGACGCTACCGCCGTGCCACCCAGGCGCCCCACTTAAAAATGTTTTTAAAAAATAAAAGGTAGTAAGGGAAAAGGTTTCTTAAGGAACATGAGTTCAAGAGGGGAGCAGAAATCTATAGGCTCATGGGAACCCTTTACAAATATAGCTTTTAATCAACTTCCCAGTATGCCATCAATAGCAGAGATCAAATGATTCTGTCTAGAAATATTTAGACCAGATTTTTTTTTTTACCAGAAATAATTGAGTTTTTTGTTTGTTTGTTTTGTTTCGTTTTTGGTAAGCAGGCTCCACACCCAGCGTGGTGCCCAACACGGGGCTCAAACCCACGACCCTGAGATCAAGACCTGAGCTGAGATAGAGTCAGACACTTAACTGACTGAGCCTTCCAGGTGCCCCTAATGTGAGAAATTAATTGACATCAGATGTTGTTTTCTGTTCACAGAAAACACAGCTTGTAATTCTAGCAGGTAAGTATTCATAACTCATAATAGATTAGAGAACTGATCTGTAGAGATGGGATGTAGTTTGCTCAGGGTGGAGCAACTACAGAAGCGTGGAGCAAGGATTCAGACTCAGAATTGTCTGACTTTATTAGTCCATGGTCTTTCCACAGCACCGTGTCATCTCCACCACACAGCTCCATGAAAGAGCCATGCTACTGAACTCACAAAAGGTAGAAAGAAGAGAATCAGTCTAGAAAGTAGAATAGAATTTGGTTCTCATAGATTTAATAGGGGAGAGCTTAGAATGATACTTTCACCTGTCTGACAACTGATGGACATTTTATCTGGGAGATGCTGGTCTTTCTGGTCCTCTTATTCAAAGAAGAATCATCCTATAGTCAACATGTATTTATTGTGCCATACATTTTTCTAGGCAGTAGGGCTAGAAAGACAAGAAATAGTGCTATGCTCTATAACTTACATGTATGAGATATATATATATATGTCAATCTATCTCATATTTTCTATGTATCAAAGAAACCTAGCTGTCCTGTGGGGCTTACTTTCCAGTGGGGCTGTAGGGGACCAATTATAAGCGCACTATAGGTGCTGTTCTAGAAGCATGGAGGACATCAAGAGATCAGTGCTTTGGTCAGCATCAGCTATTATTCCTTTTTTTTTTTTTAAAGATAGTAGAATACCATTTATTTTTTCTTTTTTAAAAAGATTTTATGTATTTATTTGTCAGAGAGAGAGAGAGAGCACAAGCAGGGGGAGGGAGAAGCAGGCTCCCTCCTGAGCAAGGAGCCCAGTGCAGGTCTCGAAACCTGGACCCTGAGATCATGACCTGAGCTGAAGGCAGCCGCTTAGCTGACTGAGCCACCCCGGCATCCCGATCAGCTATTATTCCTAAAGTAAATTTACACACATATGCAGACAAGGCATTCTAAGGGAACTAATTTTCATCATGCTTGGAACACTTTCATATTTCAAAATTATCTTGGAAACAGATTTATACAATAGGACCCCCATACTTGGGCCAGCCTGGGGTGAAAGCTAAGTAAGAAAGGAGTGACTGAAATTGGGCTCAAATCCTGAGATGATTCTGATCTCCCAAAGACGTAGGATATCCCAGCTGAAGTACCCAGATGTGTTCCAAATGTCACACAAGATCTCGTGGAACTGAGGACTGTGGATGGGCTTTACTATTGTGAGCAGGGCCATCCTTAGGAGGGTTTGAGCCTGAGACAGAGCATGGGACCTCTCTTCCCCTAGCCCCACATTTTCATATATGTGAATATGGTTTAAAAGATCAAGTACAGCCTAAAATAAACAGGAACTGATGAATGTAAGCATTAGAGGAATTGTACACTTGTTCAGACAGTACTTTATTCATTCATCCGTTCAGTATTTGGCATCCAATAGGGCCTGTGCGTCAGTGGGGAATATGAGATGAACACACCTCTCCGCTCTCAAGAACGTGAGTTCTGTTTGGGCAGACAGGTGAAAACACAGCTTTGTGCAGAGCATCCTAAGAGCCCATACAGGCTGTTGGAACAAGTGGGCTTAAATTTTCTGAGGGTAAAGAGGGATGGCGATGCTCAAATTTGATTTTGAGAAAAAGGCGGAGGTACTGAAAGCAGAGAGCAGACTAAGTGCGAAGTCACGCAGCAGTGAAAGGACCTGCTGGGTTCAGGGGACTGATAGAAGCCACATGTGGCTGGAAAGCAGCATTCAGGCCCGGGAGCCAGGGCTGCAGAGAGCAGGGGAGATCATGAGGGCTACTACACATGCCAAGGAGCTTGGCGCTTAATGAATAGACGATGAGGAACAAACCATAAGAAAGCTTTAATTCTCAAAGTGCCACGATCATATTTGCATTTTTGATAATCACTGAGAAAGTAATGAGAACGATTATAAAAGGCAAGAGGAAAGGAAAGAGACTACTTGGAAGTCCTTAGTGATAGCTTGACACAAGTAATATGAAAGCATTTTCACTATCCAAAATTTAAATAATACAGAATCTATTCCAGGAACAATACATTATCCCAATAATGGATATTTAGTTTTTTTCTATTTTTTTTAATTATCTATGAATACGCTTGTACAGGTGTTCAATAAATTGCTTATGAAAAAGATTACTTCTCAAAGTAGTCTTTTAAAAACCTAGATGCCCATCTTCTTGGCATAGCTAAATAGATTTTTGGAGCATTAAAGTATGGATAAGATGGTAAGATAACTCTAACATTACTTTAGGCCCAATTAATATCACCCAAAATATGAGTGAGCCCAAGACTACAGAGAATAACACTAGTCTATCAGAATCCAGTCAGAGATGGGGAAAGACCCTTCACAGCTCTTGTTCTGGACTCAATGTTTATGTCCCCCCAAAATTCATATGTTGAAAGCCTAACTCCCAATGTGATGTTATCAAGAGGTAGGGACTTTGGGAGGTGATTAGGTCATGAGGGTGTAGCCCTCATGCATGGGTTAGTGTTCTTTTTTCTTTTTTTTAAGATTTTATTTATTTATTTGACACTGAGAGAGACAGCCAGCAAGAGAGGGAACACAAGCAGGGGGAGTGGGAGAGGAAGAAACAGGCTCCCAGCAGAGCAGGGAGCCCAATGCAGGGCTCGATCCCAGGACCCTGGGATCACGCCCTGAGCTGAAGGCAGATGCTTAACAACTGAGCCACCCAGGCACCCCATGGGTTAGTGTTCTTATAAAAGGGGCAACTCTCTTCCCCCTTCTGCCAAGTGAGGGCACAGTGAGAAGATGGTTGTTTATGAACCAGGAAGCAGACTCTCACTGGACACTGAATCTGCCAGTGCCTTGATTTGGACTTCTAGGCTCCAGACCTACGGGAAATAAGTGGTGTTTAAGCCACCCAGTCTTTATTATTTTATCAGAGCAGCCCAAAGGGATTAAGACACCTCTCATGGATATACTTGAGAAGGGAAGGCACACGTGATGGAAATGTGATATATTTTTCCTGGGAAGGCTTGCACCTAAAGAGGAATCTGGTGATAAAGGGGAGAAATCGGGCTAAGTGGAAAAGCCTTTCAGAGCAACGCAGCACAGGAAGCTGATGGCCCAGGCAGCATCCAGGAGGTGGTGTCCCACCAAATGACCACCATTGCTACTGTTGGTTGACTATAAGCATTGGTCCTAGGAGGTCATTGACTTACAACAAGGCCCTCCACTTCCCCCCCTCTGTGGCAGCTCTCTTACTAGTGGCCTTTTAATCAGCAAAAAAACTGAAACCCTAGGGGTCCCTGGGTGGCTCAGTTGGTTAAGTGTCTGACTCTTGATTTCAGCGCAGGTCGTGATCTCAGAGTTCTGGGACTGGAGCCTCACGTTGAGCCTTGCATTGGTCTCCACGCTGAGCAGGGAGTCTGTTTGAGGACTCTCTTCCTCGTCTTCTGCCCCCCCCACTTGCACACACATGTTCATTTTCTCTAAAATAAATAAATAAATCATAAAAGAAAAACAACTGAAACCCTTATAAGGTCTGAGGTCGGATTTGCTTGGGGTGACACCTTCCTTAGGTGTTGTACGAACTCCATCTCTCACAGATTGGTGTTAATTCTCTGCCTAAGCCCTACAACAGGGATGGAAAATTCCCAGTATCTTCCTCATAGACTCATCTTAGGGTTCCCCATACTTACGTAGGCAGGGATATAACGCATTATCTTCCACCTAAAGCTGAGCTTGGTTTTCTTGGTTCAACTCTTAAAGACAACAGTAAGGACAGGAAGTCAATTGTGATATTAGAGTTATGACATCACAGACTATGGAACTCAAGACTGGCATAGAAGCTTTTGAGCATTGGACCAGACTAGAACTGTCTGCAAAGCTTCATATCTAGCAGGTTAGTATGTGCAGATTTAATAATGGCCAGTTCTCCTGATTAGTCACATAATTAAAAAATTCTCTTACCTGAGAAAACAGAAGATTCTTAAGAAGTATCTTAAAACCATAGTAGGGGGATCCATATTTGATTGTTTCAAATGACTACCAGCCCATACTCAAAGAAGATATTTTTTTTAAGATTTATTTTTAAGTCATCTCTATACCCAACATGGGGCTCAAACCCACAATCCCGAGATCAAGAGTTGCATGCTCTACGGACTGAGCCATCCAGAGGCCCCAAGAAGATATTATTTTCTTTAATTTGCAGAAGAGAAAAATCGTGGGAAAGGACAACAGCATGCTCAAAGCAGATTTAGCCATAGAGATTTTAATCTACCTGCAACTAAGTTCTCACAGACAGGTCACTCTAAAACCCTCCCTTCTCATATCTGTTTTTCTCTCGACTGATGGAGAAGAGAAGAGCCCAGTCCTTTTGACTGTGTTCCAGTTGTCTGTCTCTCGTATCTCCAAATAGGCTGGGATATTTGGGACAGCAGAGACTATACTGTTTCAGTTCAGCCCCTGACTTGTTGGATGAGTATTTAAAATTAAGGCTGCTAGACCATCGGGTAGGGAAAGGCTACAGCCCTGAGATTTCAGCCAAATCTCTAAAAACATCCTTCTGAAATAGGTGGAGAAATACAAACTGGGTGAAAATGGAGATCACCTGCCACACCAGAGTTCTGATTGACTGGATCCATGTGAATCCAGAGGACAGACTCTATTCAGGCTCAGTGCTGGTCAAAATTTTGCCTATGACTTGAAGTGTACAACAGTGACAACCTGATGAATCTGCAGCTGACATGAAGCCAGAAGAGACAGTGAATAGAGAGTATATCAGAATCAGAATCCAAAGAGAGCTCAACAGGCTGGAGCAATGGGGCAAGATGAAAGTGGACAGGGGGAAAAAGCCAAGTACACAGGTACTAGGTGAGAAGATGGGCTTCTTGTAGCATGTATATAAAGGACTTAAGACTAGGTTAATGTACAAGAACAGAGAGATGTGCTAAGATGATTAAAGGCTATAATTATAGAAGCATAATGTCAACAGTAAGGGAGGTGATTGACCTGATCCACTTCATACTAGCGTGGCCACATCTACAAATTTACTCCTCAGATTTAGGCATACCCCGTAAGAAAACAAATACTAGGGTACATACAGGACAGTAAAAGGTCTTGAAATCATGTCTTAAAATGAATGGTCAAAGGAATTCAGTACTTTACCTAGAATCAAAGATTTTTTATCTAGAAGAAAAAACATTGATGGTGACATGATTTCTTTTTTCTTTTTTTTTTTTTTAAAGATTTCATTTATTTATTTGACAGAGATAGAGACAGCCAGCGAGAGAGGGAACACAAGCAGGGGGGAGTGGGAGAGGAAGAAGCAGGCTCATAGCGGAGGAGCCTGATGTGGGGCTTGATCCCATAACGCCGGATCACACCCTGAGCCGAAGGCAGACGCTTAACCGCTGTGCCACCCAGGCACCCCTGATGGTGACATGATTTCTGTCTTGCAATACCGGGAGCTCTGACATGCAGCTGTGGAATGAAGTTGGGGCATTTGGCAGGGACATTTTGGGAGGAAGACATCCCTCAGAGAATGATAGAATAGATGATGCCCAAGGCCCCTTCCAGTTCAGAGAGAATGTGGCCTTATCCTTCTATGTGTCTTATTTCCTCATGTGTAAATGATCTCTGAGCAGAACTCTGATCTCCAAGCTCTTTTTCTGCTCAAACAGACTGTATTTCTTTATCTCTTTTTCTTTGAATTTTCCCACAACGCTGAGTACAGATGGGAGTTAATACATACTTGTTTCTAGTTTATCTCATTCCGTGTAATGAGAGCAATGGGAAAAATGTGTGCCGCTCCAGGAAAGGCTACATGAGGAGAGAGAACCTGAATTGTCTCCCTCCAAAATTCATTTGTTGAAGTCCTAACCACCCCCCAAGTACCTAAGAATGTCTCAGAATGTGACTGTATTTGGAGATAGGGTCTTAGAAGACCCTAATTAAGTTAGAATAGGTCATATGAGTGGGCCTAATCCAATATGAATGGTGTCCTTGTTAAAAGAGAAAATTAGTGGGGTGCCTGGGTGGCTCAGATGGTTAAGCGTCTACCTTCAGCTCAGGTCATGAGCCAAGGGTCCTGGGATCGAGCCCTGCATTGGGCTCCCTGCTCGGCAGGGAGCCTGCTTCTCCCTCTCCCTCTGCTGTTCCCCCTGCTTGTGCTCTCTC
>NC_048218.1:67240691-67351599 GCF_002007445.2 Ailuropoda melanoleuca | reverse complement strand
TCACACTTATTTTAAATTTCTTGTTGAATATCTGGCTTCTTGGTTCTCCATGTGGGCTTTGAGAGCAGAGACTGCGTCTTGGTTATGGTTACATATTTTGCAATTAGCAGCAGCTGGCATAGAATCCATGTGTAATAAGTATTTGTTTGATGACTACAGTAAAGGTTTTCAGAGAAGTAAGAACACTCGTGCGCTTTGAAAATCTGAGACCATCTTAATTTCCTCTGAGCAGACCTCATTTCAGCTTGGAAGATGGGGATCTTTCTTCAGCCTAAACTCTTCTAGAAAAGGAGAAACCATAACTCTCTTGACAGTTCTTCTTTGGGTTCTACATAGGAAACCTTTGAATAAATCTGACTTAATTTCGTTCTATTGCGTAATCATATATCTTTCTTATTTACCATGCATGTTACCAAACCTCTAGTTCTTCACCAATAAACTTATTATAGGGAGTAACTGTTTAGATCGTTTATCATGTGACCTTGCTTCTTTGTTCCCTGCCCTAAGAGACTCAGCCATCTTCCAGCTTCCACCTGGACTACAAGCAGCTTGTTTTCATTTAGATGTTCTATTAGTTTGGTATTTAGAAAAATAAATTACCCTCCACGGAGCACTGGTGGCCAATGTGAGGGAAGAGGGGAGGATTTGATCCTTTGATCCTGTGTGAGTGACAGTATCACAAATGCCATCACCACAGTTGGCACTGGGGCTGCTGGGGCTGAGGAAAAAGGGCGGCATGAGCCACCTCCCTGCAAAGCCAGCCCAGAAAATAACAACCAGCTGGGAGCCTGTTGAATGCAGAGTTCTGGCCTGAGCACTGTGGGGAGATGCCAAGCCAAGGAAGGGAAAGCTATTTTGCCCTCTTTTTTTTTTTTTTAAAGATTTTATTTATTTATTTGACAGCGAGAGACACAGCAAGAGAGGGAACACAAGCAGGGAGAGTGGGAGAAGAAGAAACAGGCTCCCAGTGGAGCAGGGAGCCCAATGCAGGGCTTGATACTAAGACCCTGGGATCAGGCCCTGAGCTGAAGGCAGACGCTTAACGACTGAGCCACCCAGGCGCCCCTATTTTGCCCTCTTGAAAGGACCCTATCATTCCGTCATGCCACTCTGTGCCAATTTAGGTGTTAGGTGCTTGGCATTTAGTAATCTTTTTTTTTAAAGATTTTATTTATTTGATGGAGAGAGAGCTAGCCAGTGAGAGAGGGAACACAGGCAGGGGGAGTGGGAAAGGAAGAAGCAGGCTCCCAGCATAGGAGCCTGATGTGGGGCTCGATCCCAGAATGAGGGGATCTCGCCCTGAGCCGAAGGCAGACGCTTAAGGACTGAGCCACCCAGGTGCCCTGGCATTTAGCAATCTGCCCTCCAGGTGCTCACAGTCTCAGGTGGGGGTGGGATGGGATGAGTTCTTATCTAAAAGAAATATTTCCTGTTCTTGTGTTAGCAAAGATTCACATTAAAGATGTCATGTAAATGCAAACATAGCCCCATAGAGACATTAAGCACAGAACCTACAGGAGCAGATAGTCAGCATCCTGGAGAAAAGACTAAACAGAGGGCCTAAGCCTAAACCATCCAAAAGGCAACGTGCCATCCAAGTAGACCTCTCTCAATCCCCGCTGCTGTGGGCCTGTCCTCAATGGCTGGTCCCCCTCGCTCCCCTGGCTTCCTGTTGTAAGTTTTCTCCTACTTCACCATCCTGAGTCTCCTCTCACAGATGGAAAAGAGATTGAACTAAGTCCATCTGTACCAGGGTAGAGCAGTAAGGGATCCTTAGGACCCACTTCCCCAGGCAGCAAGGCATTTCCTCCCAGGGCCACTGCTGGACTACCCGATGAGCAAACTGGGTGACTCTTAAGCACACCAGCAAAGCACTGCCCCTCCCAAAGATTTCAAGTTTGATGGAACATTTCAGAGCAGTCTTTCATGGAGAAAACTCACACTTTGTGAGGCTCCTATTCATTTGTTTCACAGGCTGGTATTTTTTGGAAGGGCGAAGCCACAGATGAGGATGGATTGATTGATTTTTTTTTTTTAAAGTACGTTCTATGGCCAGTGTGGGGCTTGAACTCATAACCCTGAGATCAAGAGTCACATGCTCTACCGCCGAGCCAGCTAGGTGCCTCCAGGGTGGTGTTTTTTAATCTGGAATTAGGTATGAGAAGCATCAACATCTTTTCAATGCTTAGAGCCTTGAGGGTGCAACTCCTTCCCAGCCAGGGGCTTTATGGGCACCTCCGGCCTAAGTCACCATCTTGGGGAATTATTCTCACAGGAGGAATTCCCAGCCAGGCAGAAGCAGGGAAACTAGGGAGGGACAGGACGCTGAAACATGCACAATAAGGTGAACTTGATATGGATGGATTTCTTCATAAGATGCCACTGGCTTTCTAATGCTAGCCTGATCTATGAACCTTGTGGACACTACTTCTGGGAGATGTTTTATGTAAAAGGTTTCTGTGGTCAAGTAAGTTTGGGAAATATTGCACCATTTATCTCCGTCATGAAGATTCATGATGTACATTATCATATTCAATCTTCCGATCGGTTGTGCAATAAAGGAACTAGTCTAACTAAAAATATATATATAATCAGTGTTTTTCAAATGTATCTAATTGCAGCATGAAAAATTTTAAATCCTATAGCCCTGATTAACATCCTGCAATATTGTGTGGAGCACAAGTTGAAAAAATTGAAAAGTGCTACCCTTGTATTTTCTTTCTTTTGGTGATGGGATGGTTTTTTTAAAAGAAATATTTGGTGTATGTCTTGTCAAGTAAATCACTGTTTTCTTGTCAACTGATTCATTTGATGGGAACAACAAATTTGCAGCTAACCCACATGAATGCTCCCCAGAATTCATACCCAGGTGACTTCATGCTAGAGTGTCAGTGGGCTTTTCTTTCTCTCCTTTCCTATGGCATTCACCACTTGGTGATGGAAAGGGCCCGTGACTCCAGAGAACTCTGCATTTTTATGGGCTGCTGTTCAGCAAAAGACCACCTGCATTAGCCAAAGGAGTCTAAAAATGGACAGGATGAACACGCCACATTGAAGGAACATGTGTTCTCATTTTATAATACAGTTTTAAGAGCTAATTTTGCTGTCTGCTGGGTATTTAAGTGAAATACTTGTAGGCTCCATAGGGATTCAGGGGAGAGATGCAAAGAATGGGAGGAAAAAATGTCATTTTATCAAAATGTGAGCGCAGCAACTATTCCATTCTCTCCTCCCCTCCCTTCCCCCTTGCTCTCAAACCAAAGTACTGAGTGTGTCTATTTCTTTTACTCCCACTACAAGCTTGGAGCTGGGCAGGGGAGTGTGTCCAGTGAAATGCTTGTTCTCTGGGAGCCTTTAGCAGAGTCACCCCCACTGGAGTGGGAAATTGCTAAAGGATTTCTGCTTGAGCCGGGAGCTGCTAATCTGAAACTCCGTTTCACCACCGTAGCAGTAACATCGATTGTGAGTGTGAATATTTTGTCCTTCAGAATTCTTCTTTTCCTTTCTCCTCTCCAACCCCTGCCTTTTTGCGTCTGTTTGTTTTAATGGTGGGTCTGCAGCCTTATCCTCATAGCGCCTCTCATGGGATCGTGGAATCGGGACTACTCCTCACTCCTCTGCTCCCTGCTGCTCTGCTCCCAGTTTCTCTGTGGCCCCTTCATACTGGCAGGCTCACAGAGAAGGCAGGTCTCTTGTGCTTTAAGGGAATAAATCACCCTTCCCTCCCCTCAGGTCAGGGGGAGAACAAGAAAATGAAAATAGCCAGTTCAGCGCTGATTAGATACCAGCACTGTGCTAAAAACTTTCTATGTATTTTCTTATTTCCTCCTATTTCTATTTTACAGGTGAGAAAAACTGAGGCTTACCAAGGTAACTTGCCAAAGTTAAACACACTAAGTGGCACAGAGCCAAGATTTGAAGGCTGATGCCAAAGTTCATGTTGGCCCCTATAGCAAATTCATTCACTCCGTTGACAAATGTATCAGGCAGTGTAGAAGTAGTGGGGACACAGGAGTGGGGACAAAGAATGAAGGCTTTCGTTATGCACCTTCCACTCCAGTGAGGAGACAGAAAATGCAGAGCAAAGCTTGTGATGTCAGGTGCTGTGAGGAAAACTAAGCAGGGCGACAGGATCAGGAGTAGTGGGGAGGGGTGGCTCCTCTGCCCAGCATGCGTGGTCAGGGAAGGCCTCTGTGAGATGCCCCTGGAACGGGGTCCCCAGGGCTCCTGCATTTTCTCAAACACACCCTCATGCTGGTGATTCCAGCTAATGCTCCTGGGGCTCTGTATTTACAGACCCTGACAGATCTCTCTTGATCAGGGTACCTCTAGAGAACTCTGTTTCATTGGGAGGACAAAGCTGGCATTCTTCTACAGAAATACGTAGGACTATGTCTTCAGAAATATGCTGGTTGGTGTGTCTTCAGAGTTGTCCAGGAGAAAGGTGCTCTCTCCTTTCAACAAAAGCATTCATTTTACTTGGCAGGTGAACCCTATTCTCCTAATAACAATGGGTAACAGTTGCCAAGCACTTGCCATGCCATGTGTCAGACATGGGTCTAAGTGCTTTACACGTGTCATTTCATTTAATGCTGACAATCACTCGAAAGGGAGACTGTCTGAGCTTTGGCTGCCGTAACAAAGTACCATAAACTGGGTGGCTTAAACAACAGAAATTAATTTTCTCACAGTCCTGGAGGCTAGAAGTGCAAGATCAAGGTGCCAATATGGTTGAGTTCTCTTGAGAACTCTCTACTTGGCTTGTGGACAGCCTCCCTCTCCCTGTGTCCTTACATGTTAGAGAGGAAGAGAGGGAAAGGGTGGATGCTCTATGATGTCTCTTATTATTAAGGGTACTAATTTCATCATGGAGCCTACCTAAATCTAATTATCTCCCAAAGGCCCCATTTTCAAATGCCATCACATTGGGGATTAGGAATTAAATATACAAACTTTAGGGGAACACAATTCAATCCATAGCAGAGATGTCATTATTACTACCATTCTACAGGTAAGGAAACAGGTACAAAGAGCTCAGGTAATTCGCCCAAGGTCACATGCAGTGGAATTAGTATCCAATTATTGTCAGTCTGACACATATCAAAAACCATCTTTGTGCAGAAGAAAATGGCACAATATTACTAGCCCTCAACCAAAATCATGAATTCTGAAAGTGCTTAACAACAACAACAAGTACCAAAGCCCTACACCTTCTCAACCAAGAAACAAACCTTAAAGGGAAACTTTTTAAAAAAGTCCCATATCCTGGCATACCATGGGTGTAAAGCTTTTTTTTTTTTTTTTTTTAAGAGAAAGAAAGAGTGTGCGTGAGGGAGTGGGCAAAGGGAGAGGGAGAGAGAGAATCTTAAGCAGGCTCCACACCCAGCATGGAGCCCAACACGGGGCTGGATATCATAACCCTCAGGTCATGAGCCAAAATCAAGAGTTGGATGCTTAACCGACTGAGCCACACAGGTACCCCGGCGTGTAAAGCTTTTTAAATGAATGTTAATAAAATGTTCTTGACCACTATGCTGTGCAGCTTCTTTCCATGTGGAAGGATGCACTGATCCATCATCCAGGTAGAACACTGAGAAATGCACAATAAACTCTTCATAGGATGAACATATCCTTTGCACACTTTCAAAAAAGTGCATTTATTTTCTTTGTTCAAATCATATGCTCTCCCTTCTCTTTAGATATTGAGTGAAACAGACTCAGACCCCACTGTACAACAAAAAAAGTTTTTGGTTTAAAAAAAACCAAAATGGTCTGTCAATCAACTCTCCTGGCTCTGATTCCATGAACATCATGTAAACTTCTGGTAAAAATTTAACTTATCCTGTTGAGTGTCTTGCACAAAAAGTGTAGGAACTCAAACCTGAACACACTAGACTGCATTTTTTGTTATGAACCCTTGTCTTTCCAGTAGTTACACATCATTTGTTGTGCATTTGATTAGCAAGACTTGGAGCTAGTCCCCAAGTCTTATCACCACATGGATCAATGACAAAATAGTTCCTGGGTCTCTAAAACTGAAGATTTTTCCAGGCCCATTGTTGTCTCTTGTCCTTGGCTTAGCATGTTCCTCCTTCACACGTGTCATTGATCCAATGAGGGCATCCACTCAAAATACTTCTTTTCCTTGATTGGAGTCTGGATGATCATGAATTAGGGTGGCTTACTTTTACAGCTGGCTGACCTTATTGATTATATAGAGATATTTACCTTCATCAGTATTGTACTATGAAAGGATAACTCTAAATCCTGTAGCTATGACAATACCATTTATTCTTTTTTTTTTTTTAAGATTTTATTTATTTATTTGACAGAGATAGAGACAGCCAGCGAGAGAGGGAACACAAGCAGGGGGAGTGGGAGAGGAAGAAGCAGGCTCATAGTGGAGGAGCCTGATGTGGGGCTCGATCCCATAACGCTGGGATCACACGCTGAGCCGAAGGCAGACGCTTAACCGCTGTGCCACCCAGGCGCCCCAATACAAATTATTCTTGGACAGAGGCGTTTGCAATTTATTCCAAAAATAATGAAAGGTCTATGGAGGGTTCTGAGTTTCAAAGGGGCACTATCAGAGTTGTGAAGAACAGACTGGTATTGGAGAGGTCTGTAAGAATATCACTATGCTGTTTCAAATTCAATAGACTTTCAGTGCTATAGCTATCCAACACCCATACAGTTTGGATCCATTTACTTCCCTATCCCCATTGTCATCACCCTAGTCCAAGCCATTATCACTTCTCACTTCATTTTCTATGAAGTCTCCTAACAAGTCTCCCTGCTTTCTCTTTTTCTCCCATTAAAATCAATCCTTTACATGGTAACTAGAGAATTTGTTTTTAAAAATATAATTTCATTTTGATATAATTCATGAACCTTAAATTCACTTATTTAAAGTATACAATTAAGTGAATTTTAGTGTATTCACAAGATTGTACAACAACTGCAGGTGTCTTATTTTATTTTTTTAAGGTTTTATTTTATTTTATTTATTTTTAAATATTTTATTTATTTTATTTCAGAGAGAGAGAAAAAGAATGAGCAGCGGGAGGGAGAAGCAGGCTCCCTGCCGAACAGGGAGCCCAATGTGGGGCTCAATCTCAGAACCCTGGAATCATGACCTGAGCCAAAGGCAGATGCTTAACTGACTGAGCCACCCAGATGCCCCTTAAAGATTTTATTTTTAAGTAATCTCTACACCCAACATGGGCTTGAGCTCACAACCCTGAGATCAAAAGTTGCATGCTCTACTGACTAAGCCAGCCAGGCACCCAGAAGTATCTAATTTTAGAACATTTTAATTATGCCTCAAAGCCCCATACCTATTAGCAGTCATTTCCCATTCCTCCCTCCTCCCAGCCACTGGCAATCACTAATCTACTTTCTGCCTCTATAGATTTGCTGATTCTGGACACCTCATATAAATGGAATCACAGAATATCTGGCTTTTTGTGTCTTGCTTCTGATACTTAGTGTAATACTTTCAAAGTCTATCTTTGTTGAAGCATGCATCACCACTTCATTCCTTTTTATGACCAAATAATATTCAATTATATGGACATACCATATTTACATTTCCACCAGGAGTGTGTGAGGGGCCCAGTTTCTTCAAATCCCTCATTAACATTGGTTATTGTCTATCTTTTTATTATAGCCTCCCTAATGGTTGTGAAGAACCATCTCATTGTGCTTTTGATCTGAGTTTCCTTGGTGAATAATAACGTTGAGAATCTCCCAATGTACGTATTGACTTTTGGTATATCATCTTTGAAGAAATGTCTATTCAGCTCCTTTGCCCATTTTTTAAAAATAGGGTTATTTATCTTTTTATTAATGAGTTAGAAGCATGCTTTACATATTATAAATATAACTTCCTTATCAGATATATGGTTTGCAAGTATTCTTCTCCCATTCTCTGAATTGTTTTTTCACTTTTTTGATGGTATTGTTTGTAGCACCAAAGTTTTTAATTTTTATGAAGCCTAATCTAGCTATTTTTTTCTTCTGTTTCTTATGCTTTGCTGTCATCTCTAAGAAGGTTTGCCTAATTCCAGGTCATGGAGATTTACTCCTCTGTTTTTCTTTTAAGAGTTTTATAGTTTAAGCTCTTATACTTATGTCTTTGATCTATTTTGAGTTAATTTTTGTGTATGATTGAGGTGGGGGTCCAATTTCATTCTTTATATAGAATGACCCAGCACTATTTGTTGAAACGACTAGAAAGATCTTTTAAAAACATAGATCAGATCATAATCCTTCTCTGATTAAAACTTTTAATAACTTTCCATTGCACTTACAATAAAATCCAAATTTGTCTGCCTACCTCTTCACTCTCATTTTATGCCACTCTGTCTCTTGCTCACCAGGCTGCCACGTCTCTCATTTCCCAGAATAAATAAAGCTTAATTTTTTCTCAGTTTCATCTTTCTTCATTTCTCACCTTAAATATCATCTCATAGATGACTTTTCTCAACTTTTCTCCTAAAGTAGGTTCTTTGTTCCATCCCACTTATTTCTTATATCGTCTAATTTTCTTCATAGCCTTATTTATTTATTTTACTACTTTACTTTTGTACTTTTGAGTAATACTTCTTTGCATTTTACATAGCGTTTTGCATATTGTATACATTCAATTCCCAAGTCAAGTTGTTAGAAACTAGAGGAACTAGAGTTTACAATTATATGGGATGTAAAAAAATCACCTGTCATTACTCTTATTTTACAGACCCAAAAACCAAAGTCTAAAGAGTGTGAATGAGTTGTCTGGAGTCAGAAAGAGTTGATTTTGAGAACTCTAATTTCCACACTGATTTGCCCTATTCCTATGTGATGCATTTTTTGCAAAATTACTAAAATGAAGAGGTTTTTTGGTAATTTCTTATAAATGACATTATTTTTCTAAGCCTTCTTTCTAAAATGCCTGGATTGGGCCCTCAAATGGATGGACGGGACCTGGTTAGGAAGGCCGGAAGTCACACTTCACAAGGGCACGGCATTAGACCACTTCTTTGTTTCTCGCTCCCTGGCTGTGTCCTCCTCCCCCCTACCCCCCCAAGCCAGCTCTCCCGCGCGCCCCTGTCCTTTCCCTTCTTCCGGGTCAACCGCCCCCACGACAGCCACCCTGAGGCCCCGCCCCCTTCAGGGCCGCGTGCCCTGCGCCAAGATGGCGCCAGGCGCTTCTGCTCTGGGGGAAGTGAGCTCACGCTACCCCGGAAGGGAAGGCGGGGAAAGAGCAGGCGGGTGGGTGACCCGCCGTGGGGCTGTGGGTGGGGCGGCGGCCGCAGCTGTGGCATTCACGTTTGGAGCTAGAGAGAGGGCGCGCGACCCGCCGGCCCCTGGGAGCCCAGTCGAGGTCCCAGGGCCGGGGGGGTTGGAGGAAGTCGCTCCGAGAGGCTCGCCACGGGTCGGAGAAGAGACGGCCCTGGGAGCCTCCTTCGCAGTCCCTTCTCCGGGGCTGCGCGCGGGCGGCCGCAGCTCTGTCTCGGGGGCTGCGGCGGGAACCGTCGAGCGGGCTGGACGAAACCCTCCCTCGGAGGACCCGCTGGAGGAGAAGAGGGAGCAGGGTGGTCAGGCCGTCCGCTCAGAGGTCAGGCCTCGGGTCGCGTTCCGTGGTCCTCCGTCCTTCGCCCAGCCCTCTTGGCTAGAGCCCGCGACCTCCCCACGCTGCTTCAGCTTCTCTTTTGAGTATGCCACCAAACCCTCTGGCAGGGTGAGCTTTTTTCCTCCTTGCTTTTGTCGGGAAGAAGATACATATTTAAAGGATCTCTGTCCTCGTTGCTACCCCTGCCCTCTTAAAAGTTTTCCTTCGGTAGGAATGCTTGTATTCCTAAGCCTGGACCATTTGATGATTCCCACTCCAGCCGCGGCCTGATTTAGTCACTGGAATCACCTTCAGATCGAATCTTAAAAATTATCACCTACAAAACTACTCTGCAGAGTTGTTCTCTCCCGCCCCAGAAGGGCAGATGGACTTCGGAGTTAAGATGCAGGGGGGTGAACCAGTGTCAACAATGAAAGTCTCAGAGAGTGAAGGAAAGCTGGAGGGCCTGGCCACAGCGGTGACCCCGAACAAGAACAGCAGCAACAGCAGCTGTGGGGGTGGAATCAGCAGCAGCAGCAGCAGCCGCGGTGGCAGTGCAAAAGGCTGGCAGTACAGGTATGGCACTTTCTCCAAGGCGGTTTCCTCAGGTGGGGGTAAGTATGCCGGAGTCTGCCTTTCTGCAGTCGTTTAAAGGTAAAGTTACCCCGGACTTCCAGAAGCAACATCTCATTTGGACCTGGGGTCTCATCTTTCATTAGCAAGATATTCATTCATTCATGCGTCCGTTCAACAGGTATTTATGAAGGCCTTTTGGAGGATACAGAAATGTATTCCTGAACTTCCTCTAACATCCCTAGGGTTAATCCCTCCTACGATTTAATTTTTTTGTACTCCTTTTTTTGCCCGTGTTGTAATTTGTTTACAGGCCTGCCTCCTCTGCTTGACTGTGAGGGCAGGAACTGCCTAACTCAGCTCTCTCCAGAAGCTAGCAAATGCTAGGTGCTGAAAACGTATTTGTCAGGTGATTGAATGGAATCATTGAGTAAGAAGATTCTTGCCTCAGTTTGTGACTTAGAAGGGGAGATATACATAAATAATTTGAATACAGGGGCAAAGGTACGGATGCTACTGCGTCTGATACTCTAGACCAGTGAGCCTTAAGATGTTTCAGTTTGAGTTGGTCAGGCCATCTACAAACTCTTCCTTTTTTTTTTTTTTTTTTAAGATTTGTTTACTTGACAGAGAGAGATAGCCAGCAAGAGAGGGAACACAAGCAGGCGGAGTGGGAGAGGAAGAAGCAGGCTCCCAGAAGAGCAGGGAGCCTGATGCGGGGCTGGATCCCAGGACTCTGGGATCAGGCCCTGAGCCGAAGGCAGACGCTTAACAACTGAGCCACCCAGGCGGCCCTACAAACTGTCTTGTTGAGAAATTCTACATTTGTTAATTTTTATTAATATGAAGGAAAAATTGAAGGAACAGGAAGAGAGTGCTGGAGAAGCAGTGGTAGTTTTGTTTCTGTTTTTGATATGTAAAGTAGAGGGGGGTATAACCATCCATAATCTTTAATTGAAGTATATTTGACTTGGAGCTTAATTATATTCAGGCATACAACACAATGATTCCATATTTGCGTGTGTTCTGGAAATGATCACAGTAAGTCTAGTGAACATCCATCACCATATATAGTTACAATGTTATTTTTTTAAGGATTTATTTATTTAGTTTAGAGAGCACGGGGGAGAGTGAGTGAGAGATACATGTGCCCGTGCAAGTGTGCATCGGCACTGGGTGAGCAGAGGGAGAGGGAGCTCAAGTAGACTCTGCTGAGTCTGGAGCCCAACTGGAAGCCCAGTATTACTACTGTGAGATCGCGACCAGAGCTGAAATCAAGAATTGGTGACCAACTGAGTGAGCTGAGCCACCCAGGCTCCCCCATAGTTATAATATTTTTTTTTTATTATGATGAGAACTTCTAAGATTTCTCTCTAAGCAACTTATAAATGCCCAATATAGTATCATTAATTTTAGTCACCATGCTGTGCATTACATCCCCAGGACTTACTTTGTAACTGGAAGCTTATACCTTTTGACCACCTTCACCCAGTTCACAGCCCAACCCTCCACCCCACGCTGCCTCTGTGGCAACCACCGATCTCTCTCTGTATCTGTGAGTTCTTTTTTATTTTGTTCTGTTTGGTTTTTTAGATTCCACATGTAAGTAAGACCATACAGTATTTGCTTGTCTTGTCTTTGTCTAACTTATATAACATAATGTCGTCAAGGTCCATCCATGTTTTTGCAAAATGGCAAGATTTCCTTTTTTTGTGGCTGAGTAATATTACATTTTATATACCACATTTTCTTTATTTGTTCACTTAGGACACTTAGGTTGCTGGACACTTAGGACGCTTAGGTTGCTTCCATGCCTTGGCTATTGTAAATACTGCTGCATTGAACATGGGGGTGCAGATAATCTTTTCAAGTTAATGTTTTCATTTTTTTTTTTCAGATCAATACCCAGAAATAGAATTGCTAGATCACCAGAATCTTAAGAATGAATGAAATCAGGCTATTTCATGGTATTGAAACTAAAGGAATGAATTCTTAAATTTTGGCTAACTGACTGCCTGTGTACCTAATTCTGGGCCTTTTCAGCCCTGTGCTGTTTGTATTGTGAAATTTGAAAGGAATTAAAGCCAAGATTTTGTGAAGGATATACATTTATCATGAATAACGTCCACGTATGTGAAACATGCATGACTATATTAGCATACAGAAGTGAAGTGTAGAAAATTATAACTTTGTATTGGTAAGTAATTCCAGGACAAGAAAGTATATTTAGTTATCGTGAGATATTTAGGCTCACTTTTGGAATCAGCATGATCTTTTTTTGTTTTTTTAGTGGCTTTAGACTAACCATATAAAATTATCAATTACTTGGTAGGGATATTTTGATAATGACTTAAGGAAGGAAAATAAAGTAATATTCCAAGTCAGAAGTCAGTCTTCTGATATCCTCAACTTTTTGAAACAGAGTCTCAGTTGAATTGAAAAGTGAAACAGGTTTCTTAGTGCTAGAGTTAGTTGTCATAAAACCATGCACTTTACTCCTGTACTTTGATTCAGAATCGTATTATCCCTTATTTAGGGTATTTACTTAATGGTTATGTAATTTTCAAACCAGAATCTGTTGGAAGCACAAGTGAAAAAGATTATCACGGGAAATGTACCAGTGAAAATGGCAACTGAAAATGTAGGACAGTCCAAGAAGATTTGAAAAATTAACATGCAGACTCAGCTGTATTACTTCCTAGTACAATAATCAGTCACAATGACCTAAGTCATCCAGGAAAGCACACTATGTTTAAGAAGGCAGAGAACCATATGATACAGTGGTGAAAAATTTCAAAGGAAATAGCTGAAAGAAAAGATTCTTAAATATCTGGAAAATGCAGTTATGTGGAACTCTCCCCATGGGTGCAGCTATATAATGCATTACTTCATTTACATACTGACATTTTTATTTTAATGAGGTTTGTCCAAGGCTGATCTGATCCTTCAACCTAGCCCCAATCTAATTTGTTCCTTTGTCCTCTAGGACATTGATCAAGCAGTTTTCTCCATTGTCCTGTGTTGCTTTCTCTTTCCTGGCTTCTTCCCCTGAGACTCAGTCTCTAGACTTTAAGAACAACCACAGTAATAAAACCCAACCTAATCCTTTCCTCTTTAAAGTCGTTTACACTCAACTGCCTCCTTTTTCTTAATCCTCATTTATTGCTCAACTCTATAGACAGTTGGCTCTATCCTCACCAAGGATATGAATGAAAATGATGAATTTTTTTAGAGTCATATTCCCATTCTCTGTAAGTGTATTTGTTACAACTCTTTTCTTGAGATTTTATTTTTAAGCAATCTCTACACCTAACGTTGGGCTAGAACTCAAAGCCCATGAGATCAAAAGTCGCATGCTCCACTGAGCCAGCCAAGCACCTCTCTTTTCTTGACTTTAGTCTTTTCTTTTGGTTTCTCCTTTATCCCTCTGACTGTTCCTTTCGCAGTATCTTTGGTTGGCTCTTTTCCTTAAAAGTATGGTATGATATTTCATCATCTTCTTAAGCTGTGTGTTTTCTGTTTGTTATCTCATTCTCTTCCATGGCCTCAGCTATTTCTGGAATTTGGGAGCCAATACATCCAACTGTCTATCTGTAATTTGCTACTATCCCATTTTAAAAATGGAGATTTTTGGTTATGTCTTATTGAGTAGTTGAAATTCAGTAAAGACTCCTTGATGCAGACCCTGGGCTTTGGCTTTGCAAACTTAGAAAATTAATTAGCGTAATGTTTTCAAGGTTTGTAAGTGCTATAATGTGTATCATTACTTCATTTTTATGGCTGAATAATATTCTGTTATTTGAATATACCACATTTTGCTTATCCATTCATCAGTTGATGGACATTTGGGTTGTTTCCATTTTGTGGCTATTATGAATAATAATAACACACTTGTGTTCAGGTTTTGTGTGGACATGTATTTTCATTTCTCTTGGGTGTATATCTGGGATGGAATTGCTGGTTCATACGGTAATTGTATGTTTAACTTCTTGAACTGCCAGACTATTTTCGAAAGCAGCTGCACCATTTTACATTCTTGCCAGCAGTGTATTAGGATTTTAATCTCTTCACATCCTTATCAGCACTTGTCTTTCTGATTTTAACTCTCCTAGTGGTTGTGAAATGGTATCTCATTGTGGCTTTGAATTGCATTTTCCTGAAGTCTAATAACATTGAGTGTCTCTTCACGTACTTACTGGTCATTTGTGTATCATCTTTGGAGAAATGTCTATTCAGATCCTTTGCCCATTTTTAAGTTGGAGTATTTATCTTTTTTTTAATCTCTTCTTTTTTAAGATTTACTTATTTATTTAGTTGACAGAGAGCGTGCGAGAGAGGGAACACAGGCAGGGGGGAGTGAGAGAGGGAGAAGCTGGCGTCCCGCAAAGCAAGGAGCCCTATGTGGGGCTTGATCCCAGCATCCTGGGATCATGAAGCCTAAGGCAGACAGTTAACAACTGAGCCACCCAGGTGCCCTACTTATCTTTTTATTATTGAGTTTATGAGATTTTTATGTATTCTGGATACATTTCCCTTATCAGATATATTTTCTCTTATTCTGTGGAGTACCTTTTCACTTTCTTGATGATATTGTTTACAGCACAAAAGCTTTTAATTTTCATGAAACCCAATCAGTTTTCTTTTCTTTTCTTTTTTCTTTTTTCTCCCCCACTTATGCTTGGTGTCACATCTAAGAAACCATTGCCAAGTTCAGGACTGCAAAGGTTAATGGATTTATTTCTAAGAGTTTATATTAGCACTTCCATTTAGGTCTCTGATCCATTTTGAATTACTTTTTTTAATGATTAGTTACATTTTTTCTTTTGTGAAGTGTCTGCTTATATGTTTTATTCATTTTTCTATTTTTTCTCATTATTTTTCTTGTTAATATACTTGAAGTATACCTGAAAAATATTACGTCAATTAATATTTTTAATTTTTAATACCAATAGTACTTTAAAGATGTTTTATTGCCTTTTTTTTTCTAAACAAGTAAAAGAAGTATATACAGTGAAATGCTTACCTTTCATATTTGTCCCACCTGCCCAGTTTCCCTCCCTGAAGTCACTATCGTTTACTGATTTCTTCACGGTAGTTCCAGAGAAATTTATATTAGTTCTTTATATAATATATAAACATATGCAACATGTTTTAATTTTTTTTTCAAGATTGTATTTATTTATTTATTTGACAGCGAGAGACAGCCAGCGAGAGAGGGAACACAAGCAGGGGGAGTGGGAGAGGAAGAAGCAGGCCCTCAGTGGAGGAGCCTGATGTGGGACTCGATCCCATAACGCTGGGATCACGCCCTGAGCCGAAGGCAGACGCTTAACCGCTGTGCCACCCAGGCGCCCCAACATGTTTTAATTTTGTACAGTTAAATTATTTGCTAAACTTGGTATAAGGGGTTTTCCTAGCTGTGTTTTAATTTTTATATGTTTTTCAGGCATATAGAAAACTTTTATCAGTCAGAACTCTTACACTTTTTTCCCCTTTCACTTCAAATTATAGAAAATTATTTATTTATTTATTTAAAGTACTTTCCATGCCCAATGTGGGGCTTGTACTCACAACCCCGAGATCAATGTTAGATTAAGGGTTGCATGTTCCACCAACGGAGCCCACCAGGCGCCCCTAGAAAGTTCTTTTTTTTTTTAAGATTTTATTTATTTGAGAGAGAGAGAGCATGTGCACATGTGCTCATAAGTGAGTGTGGGGAAGGGCAGAGAGGGAGAAGCAGACTCCTGATGAGCAGGGAACCCGCCATGGGGTTCGATCCCAGGACCCTGGGATCATGACCTGAACTGAAGGCAGATGCTTACCTGATTGAGCCACCAAGGTGCCTGAAAGTTATTTATTTATAAATATTTATTTTCTTATAGTTTTAAAATGATTTGGTAACTATGTATTTGTTTTGAATTTATTTTGAAATATGTGAGATAGTGTATTATCTACTTTTGTGTTACAAATTACCCCAAAATTTAGTGTGTTGAAACAGCAAGATTTTTTAATCCCACAGTGTCGTGAAGCTTAGGTGGGTCCACTGGTTCTGGGTCTTTCAGAAGGCTCAGTTGAGGCTCAACTGGGAAGAATTTACTTCCTGTCTCACTCGTGGCTCTTGGCACAATGCAGTTCTTTTGACCTGTTGGACAAAGACCTCAGTTCCTTATAAACTGACTGCCAGCCGCCTCCTTTGGTTCCTGGCTGCATGGGCCCCCACACGGAGCATCTTACTACTTGGCAGCATGTTTCATCAGAGTGAGGAAGTGAGAAAGCAAGAGAACGCAATCAAGATGGAAGTCTTAACAGTCTTTTGTAACTTAAACATAGGAGTGAAGTCCCATCACTTTTCACTATTCATTAGAAGTAGGTGATAAAGGTCAGCCCACACAGGGGTGTGAAAACCAGCAGGTGGGGATCACTGGGAGCCATACAAGAAGGTGCCTATTACAGATGTTAGTATAAATAGACTCTATAGGTTGTCATCTTCTGTTGAGATAGATTTGACAAATAGGCAGTTGGAAATCTGTTTCTAAAGCTGAGAGTTTGGGACTGAAACTGATTGTCAGGGAATAAGAGGAGCTACTAGAAGATCCTGTCGCAGTGACCTAGACATAAGATAATACAGGGAAGGTGTTAGTAGGCAGGAAAAGAAGGAAACTGTTAAGAGGAAGGTCGACAGACCTTGGTGATTGATTGGATGGAGGCTTGTAGTGAGGGAAGGAAGTGAAAATAGGCATCCGTCATCCAGATTTGAAACTTTGAGAAATCTATAGGGGAAACAGGTTTGGGGAGTCAAATGATGCATTTGGTTTTAGGTACGTTGAGCTAAAGTTGCCAGAATGTTGACGTTGCATAACCAGCTAGACCTTAGAGATGTGGGGCATTGGGAAGGTAGATAATTGCCTTTATAGTATCAAGAATGTTTTCACTTCTGTTGTCACATTTAACCCTCACAACAGCTCTTAGAGGAAGGTAGGACATTGTTATCCCCATTTTACAATTGAAGAAAATGAAGCAAAATGAATTGGCTAAGGCTACGTAACTAGTAAGTAGAAGAACTTTTATTTCTAGGTAGTTATTTGCATAAAGGTATTTAAAAGATAAACTCTCTAAAGGAATGAATAATAATTATTATTTTTTTAAGATTTTATTTATTTGAGAGAGAGCGAGAGACAGCAAGCACGAACTGTGGGCAGCAGAGGAGGTGGGAGAAGCAGATTCCCTGCTGAGCAGAGCCTGATGCGGGGATCAATCCCAGGACCCTGGATCATGGCCTGAGGCGAAAGCACATGCTTAACCGACTGAGCCACGCAGGTGCTCCATTAGTAATTACTACTATTTTTAAAAGATTTTATTGAGAGAGAGAGCACACACTTGGGAGCACATGTGTGCGCAAATGGGGGAGGGGCAGAGAGAGACTCTCAAGCAACTCTGTGCTGGTTGCAGAGCCCTGCAGCCCACTCAGGCCTTGAGATCATGACCGGAGCTGAAATCAAGAATCAGATGCTTAACTGACTGGACCACCCACGTGCCCCATGGAATGAATAATTACTGATAAATAGTTTAGACCGTGGTGGGTTCATCATTTACTAGTATTCTAACTCATGCAGCAAATATTTTTGAGCATCTACCATGTGTGAAGCCCTGTTAGTTCCAGATTAATGTATCCATTCATAACCATGAAAAGTAAGGACTCCCAAGGCTTATTTGGGGAGAAATCTGAAAAAGAATCAGAAAAGAGGGGTGCCTGGCTAGCTCAGTTGGTAGAGCATGCCACTCTTTTTTTTTTTTCTTTTTTTTTTTAAGATTTTATTTATTTATGTGACAGAGAGACAGCCAGCAAGAGAGGGAACACAGACAGGGGGAGTGGGAGAGGAAGAAGCAGGCTCCCAGCAGAGGAGCCTGATGTGGGTCTCCATCCCGGAACGCTGGGATCACGCCCT
Organism: Ailuropoda melanoleuca; assembly: GCF_002007445.2. NCBI lineage: Eukaryota > Metazoa > Chordata > Mammalia > Carnivora > Ursidae > Ailuropoda > Ailuropoda melanoleuca. Next base: position 67,333,485 of record NC_048218.1, on the reverse strand, counting down.
GAGCCGAAGGCAGATGCCCAACGACTGCACCACCCAGGCGGCCCAGAGCATGTCACTCTTGATCTTGGTCTTATGAATTCAAACCCCACACTGGGTATAGAGATTACTTAAAAATAAAGTCTTTCAAGAAAAAAAGAAAAGAAGGAAGGAAGGAAAACAAAGAAGGAAGGAAGAGAAGGAAGGAAGGAAGAAAAGAAAGAAAGAAAAAGGGAAGAGCCTCAGTTGCATTTGCAGAGTATATATCATGATGCCCCAAGCTGAGAAGTAAATTGATTAATTTAGCCTTAAATTTTCTTCCACAGTAATTTATATTCATATGTTGTGGTCTTTGCTCACCATTTAAAAGGAAATTACATTTCTTAATTTTGGATTGTTCCTTCATTTTCGTAATAAATGTTTAAAGTTTATAAAATGTGCTTGTTTCCATTATTTTCACATTCTTCGTGTCAGCTTTTAGAAAAATTTACAAATCTGCAAATATGCCACTTGTTTATTGAAATGGACAGAAGAGAACTACCCAGAGGAGGAACTGAAAAGCAAATTGGGGTATATAACAGACCTGCTTTTCTTATTTTGGCCTCCATGCTGGCTAAGCACCATTAACAAACAGGCAGATCTCTTTTCCTCATTAGCTCTTAGTTCCGGGTTTCAGGAAATGGAAAGAAGTCTACAATGTATAGTATAGAAATAATTTTTACAGTCAGATCTGGTGTCTAGCGCTGTGAATACTCTGTTACAAGGAAAAGTACCTATTTGCAAATGGAGAAAGGAGATCTGCCTAAATATAACCTAACATTTACTGTCTTCAAGGTTTGACCACTTCTTTCGAGTTTGATTTGAAGAAATCATGAATGTTTGCTTTTTTTCTCTGTAGGGATTAAAGGAAAGTTGAATGTGTATTTCTGTACCCCAGTTTCTTTTTTCCTCATCTGAAATTTGCAATTGATGCTAGTAAAAATAAGGGAAAGGCAACTTAAGAGGCACATAATTGAAAACTATAAAATATTATTCCAAAAATCTAGTGGGGGGATGCCTGGGTGGCTCAGTCTGTTAAGCATCTGCCTTCAGCTCAGGTCATGAACCCGGGGTCCTGGAATCAAGTTCCACATCAGGCTTCTTGCTCAGAGGGGAGCCTGCTTCTCCCCTGCCTGCTGCTTCCTGTGCTTATGCCTGCTCACTCTCTCTGGCAGATGAATAAATAAAACCTTAAACAAACAAAAACCCACAAAAATTAGAACTATACCAAACCTTGAGGAAGAAGATTTGGTTTATTATACTCTGATTTCTTAATGTTTTATATTTTTGCTCTGTAGGTCTAAGTACAGTCCATTTGAGTTCATATTTTACATAGCAGTTACACTGTATCAAAACTATGCAAACAACTTAATGTTAGAACATGCAAATTAGTCTTTTAGTCCTTTTCGAATAAATTGCATGATTTAGGTTCAGAAGTTGTTGTCCATAAAATAGATTTGTGAGAAATTATGTCTTTTTAAACTCTCCTGTTTTTGCTGTTGAAAATAGTGGAGAATATTCTTGATGTAAATTATACTACCTTGCAGAGAGGGAACATCTTTTGTTCCCTTTGTTTGAGGGAACGTCTTCGTTAGCTGAGAATCTTCCCTTGTACTGATTTTGCTTAATAAAGTGATTTGTGTCCAGACTTACTCAGGTTTAAGTTAAAACCAAATTGCCTGATTAAATAGTTACATTACTGTTTTGGCATTACCATCTGGGTTTTAGAACAACTTAGTTTGGGTGCGAAAGATAGGATTCTCTTTTGGGTTTATTAGGTCTTGTAACAAAGCATTATTTCCCACTCTGTGTCTCCCTGTACTTGAGTTTTGGCTGTCTTTGCCGTTTACTTCCATTGCTGTTCTTGAGGTTGGTCAGAAAGGCCCTGGAGGGGAGAAACTGAAGTCTGTGATTGCTGCTGGCCGCAGCTGGAAACCCTAGTGAAAAGGTGGTAGGGAGAGAAAAAAAAAAACAAGAAGGAAAATAGGGAAAGAAAAAGGAGAGACAGAGCAAAGCGAGACGGGAAGAGGGAGAAGGAGGGAAGAAGGGAATGAGAATGATGTAAATGGTGAGATGAAATGCCACCAGTAGTTGCTTCTGAAAACAGCTTTCTTATCCTTGATAGAGGCCTTTTTAAAGTGCTGCCTGAGCCTGTATCGTCAGTTCTACAAAGAAAACTTCTTTATCAGTTTTGCAGATGTTTCACATATTTATAACATAAATGAAAAGTGTATTTTTAATGTAATTTTTTGGAACAGGTAATATGTTCACTTTATTAAAAAAATAATTAGAAGGTGTCCAATGAAAAATCTCTTCCCATCCTCTACTAGTTCAGATCTTCTACCTAAAAATGGCTTCTTGTGTGTGCTTCCAGAGAGGGTTTTTTTTTTTTTTCAAGATTTATTTATTTATTTGAGGCGGGGAGGGGGGGGAGGGTCAGTGGGAGAGGGAGAGACAGTCTTAAGCAGACTGCAGCCTGGGTTCAGTCTCATGAGATCATGATCTGAGCTGACACCAAGAGTTGGGCATTTAACTGACTGTACCACCCAGGTGCCCCCCAGAGATTTTTTTAAAAAGAATTCAGCAAATACATGTTTGTTGCACTTTTAGTTTTACCACAGAGGTATCTTACTATTTGTATTAGTTCAGGCTGCCATAACAGAATACTGTGCACTGGCTGGCTTAAATAACCCAGGTTTATTCTTACGTATCTGAAGACTGGAAGTCTGAGATCAGGTTTTTATTTGTGATAATAAAAGCCTAGAAATAAAACTCTGTTAGTAGGGGAACTGGTTAACTACATGATACTGCCATAAAATGGATGACTATGCAGATGTTAAGAATGAGTTAGAGCCGTATATGTCAGTATGAAACCATCCCTAAGAAAATTGTGAGAAAAGCAAGGTACAGAACTGTGTATAATTGCAAGCATTTGTTTAAAATGTGTGTGTGTGTGTGTGTGTGTGTGTGTGTGTGTGTATACACGTGCACTTGTAGGAGCATAGAGTATCTCTGACGACGTACACAGGAAATTGAGAGAAGTCCTCATCTCTGAGGAGAGAAACTGGTGGCTGGAAGACAGGGTTGGATCATGTAATGCACAGTAATGCTTGTTGGGAGATAGTTTTTCCTTTGTTCCTTACTGTTTTCTCCCCAAAAATTTATATAGCAAACAGTCTTGGAAGATATACTATCTCCCTTGTAAGCAAAAGTCAGGTTTATTTACCATCCACTTTAATAAACATAAGGTCTCCTTGCTGCAGAGATCACGCTGACTTATTGTCCACTAAAAGATCTGGGTTCCCTGTATAAGAGGTTCCTCACCTGTACCACAGCCTCCTGCGTGTGCAGTCATCTCTGGTCCTCTTTGTGTTGCCCTCTGTGATGGGAGTCTTGCTGTGGCTATTGAAGTCTCTTGTCTCTGACTCAGGAGTCTCATGCCTTCTGCCAGTATCCATGAAACTGGGCTAACTTGTTAGCTTGCAAGTAGGGTAACATCTCAGACACTTCATCGTTGTTGACAAAGTAACTACAGGAGAGTAACAGTAATTATTTCTCAGAATAAAAGATGTGGAAGTCTTAGGGCTTTTTAGGTCCCATCATTCTGACCTGAAAATAGCAGATTAAGAAGAGAGGACAGATCTAGAAAACTGATCTAGAAAATGAGCGTAGATCAGAGGAATTTGCCTATGGAGGAATTGACTTCTGCAGTGGGAGAGAACGAGTATTTTGTTGAGTGTTAACCATATTAAAATACATTTCAAAATTATATGGGTTGAAATATATTATCTCTTTTTTTCTTTCCTCATTGTAAATCTGCAAAACAGATTTTCTTACCCCCATTTACAGATGAGGAAACTCAGGACCAGATGTCTTACCTACTACCCAAGGTCACACTGAAGTTCATACCTGTATCTGTTTGGCACTAAGCCATGTTCTTTCCATTATAATAAACAGCTTTCTAACTTTGTTGAGGTATTAGAGGTGACTTTCTACTTTTCCATGTAGAAATTTTTTTGTGTCCCATCATCACTGAACCTCTGTCTGGCCTGTTATCTGCATAAGGGATTTCTTAGTTGTCTATAACAATCAGATTATGTTTAGGATTTTTTTTTTCTTTGGTCTGTATGGGCAAACATTTTACAGCTATGCTTCTCAAACTTTCTTGCTGAATATTCTCTCTTTTTTTCTTTTCTTTTTTTTCTTTTTTTTTTTTTTTTTGAGAGACAGAGAGGGAGAGAGAACCTGTGCATGCAAGTGTGACTGGGGCTGGGGAGAGGGGGATGGAGAGAGGGGGATGGAGAGAGGGAGAGAGAGAATCTCAAGCAGACTCCCTGCTGAGCATGGAGCCCAGCCCTTGATTTCAGCTCAGGTCACTCCTGAGATCATGACCTGAGTTGAAATCAGGAGTCAGATGCTTAACCAACTAAGCCGCCCAGGTTCCCTTCTTCCTGATAGTAGGTGCCTTAAATAGATCTAGTTTGTGAGTTAAAGTAGTCCGTGGCTGGTATAACTTTCATGAGAGTTTTTTGTATTATCTTCAAAATTCATGACAATTTTATATTCTACTCTGTGTCTGTTGCTTTCAGAGGTCAGTAAATAATACCCTGAGTTCAGGACCAGTTGAGAAATAGGACACAGGAATCAGGACATAAAATTGTCAGTTTTTTTTTTAAATTGTGGCAAAATATACATATGAAATTTACCATCTTTTTTTTAGGTATATGATTCTGTGTCACTAAGTACATTCACATTGTTATGCAACTATCACTACTATTCTCTTTTTTTTTTTAAGATTTTATTTATTTATTTATTAGAGCGCACACGAGCAGGAGGGGCAGAAGGAGAGGGAGAAGCAGACTCCCTGCTGAGCGGGAAGCCTGACATGGTGCTTGATCCCAGGACCCTGAAATCATGACGCTTAGCACAACTGAGCCACCCAGATACTCCTATCACTACAATTCTTTAGAATTTTTCATCATCCCAAACTAAAACTCTGTACCCATTAAATAATAACTCGCCATTCCCCACCCCAACCCTCAGCCCCTGGCAACCACTGTTCTATCTTCTGTCTCTGTGATTTTGACTACTCTTGGTACTTCATATAAGTGAAATTATACAATATTTGTCTTTTTGTATTTGGCTTACTTAGCATAATGGCCTCAAGTTTCATCCATGTTGCAGCATGTGTTACAATTTTCTCCCTTTTTAAGACTGAATAATATTTGATTGCATGTATTTGCCACATTTTATTTATCCATTTACATTTGGGTTGTTTCCATCTTCTGGCTATTGTGAATAATGCCACTGTGAACATTGGTATAACAAATACCTGTTCAAGTCCCTGCTTTCATTCTTTTGGATATATACCCAGAAATGGAATCACTGGATCCTATAGTAACTCGACATTTAACTTTTTGAGGACCCATTGTTGCTGTTTTCCACAGCAGCTGTACCATTTTACATTCCCACCAATAGTGCAGAAGGGTTCCAGTTTCTCCACATCCTTACCAACCCTTGTTCTTTTCTGTCTTTTGTTTGGTTTTGATAATAGACATCCTAATGGATGTTAAGAAACAGTTTTATTACTGGAAAAACTCACTGAAGAAAGCAGCAGCAGTTAACAGGGTAAGGTAGGTTTGCTATTTCCACCCTGGAATTAGGCACACTTATTTACCTAGTCACAGCCAGTTTGGAACACTCAGGTCTTTTCTCTGTCACAGCAGGTAAGAATGTCTTCTTTGGGTAGGAGGCAGATCCAAGGGAACAAGCCCAGAAAGGGTGAACCGTTCATGCCCAGCTGTGGAAGGTGTCAGGGTAAGAATGGGGAGGGGAGGACAGGAGCTCCCTGGAGAAGTTCTCCACATGGAAATGTGTCAGGAGGGAGCAAGTTTTGTTTTGTTTTGTTTTGTTTTTAACATTTACAAGAGTTTTGATATTAAAAATGTTTTAACTTCTTACAGTCAACTGAATTTGCTCTAGAATGCAGTCTGGTTTTACCTTAGTTCTCTAACCACCCAGCCCAGTTTTGGGCATGTGTAACCTAATTTGGGAAGTAAGTGTTTGTACGAAACAGTTCTACATCCCAAAAGAACAATGGTCTTAATGGTCACATTGGAAACTTTTAAAAAATTTCATCTATACCTAATAATAGATAGAAATAGCTCTATGCCTGAATTATGCCACCTATTCAAGATAATTGAACTTTTTATTTTATTTGTTTAAAGATTTTATTTATTTATGTGACAGAGAGACAGCCAGTGAGAGAGGGAACACAGCAGGGGAGCGGGAGGGGAAGAAGCAGGCTCCCAGCGGAGGAGCCCGATGTGGGACTCGATCCCAGAACGCTGAGATCACGCCCTGAGCCGAAGGCAGACGCTTAACGACTGTGCTACCCAGGCGCCCCGAGATAATTGAACTTTTTAAAAAAAGATTTTATTTATTTCTTTGAAACAGAGAGAGAGCACAAGCAGGGGGAGCAGGAGAGGGAGAAGCAGGCTCCCTGTTGAGCAGGGAGCCTGATGCGGGGCTTGATCTCCGGACTGTGGGGTCATGACCTGAGCTGAAGCAGTTGCTTAACTGACTGAGCCACACAGGCGCTTCGATAATTGAACATTTAAAAAATGTTTTGGTTGTAAAAATAATATGATATTAAAGTTGGAAAATGTGAAACAGTAAAGGGAGCAAAGTAAAACCATCCATAATTCCTCCTATCTGGTAATAACCATAATTACTACTTTGTGTAGTTTTGTTCTGTGTACATTTTTTATAGGCTATATAAAATTTGGTAGTCTGAAGTTTTAATGACCTTAAAATACTTTCCCATGTTTTTAGAAACTCATACACATTTTACTTGATGAATACTATTCTATGATACTTCTTTTTTTTAAGTATTAAATTCCAGTGGTTTAACATATAGTGTAATCTGTGATACTTCTTAATCATTCTCCTAATGTCATTCATTGAGCTTTTTTGTTTCCTTCCTCTCCATTTCTTTTTTTTCTTTATTATTATTATTTTAATTATTATAAATAGTGCTACAGTGGACACAGTTTCATATTATGTCTACATTTTTAATCATTTCTTAGACTAGATACCTGGAAGTAAAATTCTTGGGCCCAAGAGCATTAACATTTTTAAAAAATTTTAATTCCAGTATAATTAACATGGAGTGTTATATGAGTTTCAGGTGTACTATATAGTGATTCAGCAATTCTATGCATAACCCAATGTAAAGAGCATTAACATTTTTAAAGCTCTTAGCAGGAAGGGAGTACCTTTCACTTGACTTCATACTTTTGGGTATAGACTAAAACACAGTTGGAATTAGAATTTGTTTTATCTGAGATTGATTTGAGTATATAGGCTGTGAGTTGAATTTTTTTTTTCTTTTTTTTTTTGCCAGCAACTCAGAATTGTCTGGTGGTTTTATAGAAACATTCTGCTTCTCTCTTCCCATGGCTTAAATCATTCAGCAGAGATTTCTTGAACACCTGTTATATCCTAGGCTATACATGAGGTGCTGCAAGGAATACTAGGAGGAGTAAGAAGCAGTCACTGCTCGACAAAATATCATTTTACAGCAGAAGGAAGTACATGTGTTGCAGTCACTCCCATCTGCTGTCATTTGCTTTTTCCTTAGCTAAGCTGGCTGCTGTCTCCCTTCATCATGCTATTTATGCTATCAAGGGAATGGACCAAAACTAAGCTAATTTTGGAGGACAGTTTTTGTTTAGTAGAAAATAGGAATTTTGATCTGTGGCTTAACTGATTACAGCTTGCTTAAATTCCTGTCTGCAGTTCAATGTGTTAGGGTATCCAAGACTAATTCCTCTACCTGGGCTCTGGAAGCCACCTCCCTCCTGTTTTCCTCTTTCTCCTGAGTCTTGAGTCTTTCTGTCTCCTTCTCTTTGGGTGGTTAGAACTACCCTGTGTTAAGCCCACATCCTTGTAACCAGTCCTGTTTCTCCCACTCTCTCTTAATTATTACTGCCAGCTGACTATGCCTTCATCATTCCATTGATCTTTGTCTCTTGGTTGTTAAATCTAATAGAAACTTCTTAGTCTTCGTCTTATTTCACCCCTCAGTAGCTTTGAACATGCTTGACCACAAATTTATTTGAAATACTCCCAGTTTTCTTCCTGTTCTCAACTACTTATACCTTCTCTGCACTCCCTTGCCTTTAAAACTTTTCCTGAGGGTTCTTTCTTAGACTCTGTTCCATATAATCTTTCTTGGGTGATTTTATTTGCTCTCATAACTTCAAAACCAGTTACATGCTTATGTGCCGATTACTGCCAAATCTGTGTGTCCAACCCAAATCATGTTACCTTACTGGATATCTCGCTGTGTAAGTCCCACAGATCCCTGAAATTCAACATGTGAAATTGAAACAAACCCAAAACTTCCCAGTGAAGGTATTAGTATCTGCACAGTTGTTCCAGCTGGAAATCCGGGGGTAGCCCTGTCTCTTCTGTCTCACCCTTACTCTCACTGTTGATCTCTTTCACTTCACATCTAATCAGTCATGTCCAGTCATTTCAGCCTCAGTCACTATCGACTCCTGTGTCTTTATTTAGTGAATCCTGTGTCTTTAGTGAAATACCTTTCCCATTTTATATGACAGCTAAAAACACAGTCCCAATGTGTCTCTCCTCCAATAGGAGCCCTTTTCATTGTCTTTTTCTTTAAGGAGATACATTTCTCTTAGATTATGGTGTGGGGATGGAGAGAAATTCCCTTTTTAATTTTCCCATTCTTTTCAGTGGATTTGCGGAGTGGTTTGTGTTTTAGAAGGTACTGAGTAATTGTGCTGAACTGAAATGAAAGGATTTGAAACTCTTCAGAAAGTAGCTTAACTTTAAAAGCTTCTACAGAGCTTTCTTAAGTCTGATCAAGAAGGGGTAAGAAATAAGTGTGTTATAGTAACGGAGACTTAGGAATTGAAATAATCATTATTATTTCGGAGAAGATGAGGCTCACGTAAACTAAAATAATGCCACCTGTCATAGTTCAAATCAGTTGTTTTTATAGACTATCAGTGTATCATGTTGATTGATTTGCAAATATTGAACCACCCCTGCAGTCCCAAAATAAATCCCACTTCATTGTGGTGAATAATTCTTTTAATGTACTGTTGAAGTTGATTTGCTAGTATTTTATTGAGAATTTTTGCATCCGTGTTCATCAGGCCTATACTTACCCTTTTTAGTGGGTCTTTGTCTGGTTTTGGAATCAAGGTAATGCTGGCTTTGTAGAATGAATTTGAAGTTTTCCTTCTGTTTCTATTTTTTGGAGCAGTTTGAGAAGAGTAAGTATTAACTCTTCTTTAAATGTCTGTTAGAATTCCCCTGGGAAGACATCTGGCCCAGGACTTTTGTTTGTTGGGAGATTTTTGAGAACTGATTCAATTTCTTTGCTGGTTGTGGGTCTGTTCAAATTTTTGTATTCATGTTTCAGTTTTGGTAGTTTGTAAGTTTCTAGGATTTTCTCCATTTCTTCCAGGTTGCCCAGTTTATTGGCATATAATTTTTCATAGTATTCTTTTATAATTCTTTGTGGTTCTGTGGTGTTGCTTGTGATTTCTCTTCTTTCCTTCGTGATTTTATTTATTTGGGTCCTTTCTCTCTTCTTTTTGTAAATCTGGCTAGGTGTTTATCAATTTTACTAATTCTTTTGAAGAACCAGCAGTTAGTTTCGTTGATCTGTTCTTCTGTTTTTGTTTTGTTTAGTTTCTTTATCATTTATTTCCTCTCTAATCTTTATTATTTCCCTTCTTCTGCCAGCTTACGGTTTTATTTGCTGTTCTCTTTCTAGCTCCTTTAGGTATAAGGTAAGATTGTGTGTTTGAGACTTCTCTTGCTTCTTGAGGTAGGCCTGTATTTCAGTATATGTCCCTCTTTGCACTGCCTTTGCTGCATCCCAACGGTTTTCGACTGCCACATTCCCATTTGCTTCCATGTATGTTTTTATTTCTTTGATTCCTGGTTAACCCAGTCATTCTTCAGTAGGATGTTCCTTTTTTTTTTTTCCTTAAGATTTTATTTATTTATTTGTCAGAGAGACAGAACAAGCCAGGGGAGTGGCAGGCAGAGGGAGAAGCAGACTCGCTGCTGAGCAAGGAGCCTGATGTGGTACTTGATCATGACCTGAGCGGAAAGTAGACACTTAACCGACTGAGCCACCCAGGCGTCCTAGTAGGAATTTTTATAACTTCCGTGTATTTGAAGTCTTTCCAAATTTTTTCTGGTGGTTGATTTCAAGTTTTGGTCTGAAAATATGCATGATACGATCTTGATATTTTTGCACTTTTGAAGGCTGATTTGTGACCCAGTATGTGATCTCTCTGGAGAATGTTCCTTGTGCACTCAAAAAGAATATGTATTCTGCTGCTTTAGGATGAAATGTTCTGACTATATCTGTTAAGTCCATCTGGCCCAGTGTGTCATTCAAAGCCATTATTTCCTTGTTGATTTTCTGCTTACATGATCTGTCCATTGTTGTAAGTGGGGTGTTAAAGTCCCCTACTATTGCTGTTATTTTTATCAGTGAGTTTCTTTATGTTTATTATTAATTGATTTATATATTTGGGTGCTCCCAAGTTGGGGGCATAAATATTTACAGTTGTTAGATTTTCTTGAATGATAGACCCCTTAATTATGATATAATGCCCTTCTTCATGTCTTGTTACAGTCTCTGTTTTAAAATCTGGTTTGTCTGATACTGAGTATGGCTACTCCAGCTTTCTTTTGACGTTCATTAGCATAATAGATGGTTCTCCAGCTCCTCACTTTCTTTTTTTTTTTTTTAAAGATTTTATTTATTTATTTGATAACGCAAAGAGAGAGAGAGTGTGTACAAGAGTTGGGGGGGGTGCAGAGGGAGAGGAGAAGAAAACTCCTCACTGAGCAGGGAGCCGAATGAGGGGCTTGATCCCAGGACCCCAGGATCACGACCTGAGCCAAAGGCAGACCTTCAACTGACTGAGCGACCTAGATGCCCCTCCATCCCTCACTTTCAATCTGCAGATGTCTGTAGGTCTAAAATGAGTCTCTTGTAGGCAGCATATAGATGGAGCTTGTTTTTTTATCCATTCTGATACCCTATGTCTTTTGATTGAAGCATTTAGTCCAATTACATTGAGAGTGATTATTGAAAGATACGCATTTAGTGTCATTGTGTCACCTGTAGAGTTGGTGTTTCTGGTGATGTTCTCTGGTCCTTTCTAGTTTTTGTTGCTTCTGGTCATTTTTTTCCTCCACTCAGAGTCCCCCCCTTAATATTTCTTGAAGGGCTAGTTTAGTGGTCATGAACTCCTTTAGTTTTTGTTTGTCTGGGAAGGACTTTGTCCCTAACCCTTCTATTCTGAGTGAGAGCCCTGCTGGATGAAGAATTCTTGGCTGCATGTTTTCCCCATTTAGCCTGTTGAATATTTCATGCCACTCTCTTTTGGCCTGCCACGTTTCTGTGGATAGATCTATGCAAACCTGATCTGTCTTCCCTTCTTTAAGGACTTTTTTTTTTTTTTTAATCCCTTGATGCTTTCAGGACTCGGTTTCCTTGTCTGTATTTTGTGAATTTGGCTATGTGATATGCCTTGGCAATGGTCAGCTTTTGTTGAATTTAATGGGAGTTCTGTGTTTCTTGGATTTTGATGTCTGTATCCTTCCCCAGATTAGAGAAATTTTCAACTATAATTTGTTCGAATACACCTTCTGCCCCCTTTCCCCTCTCTCTTCATCTTCTGGAACTCCTATGATACAGATAGTACTATATTTTAGTAAGTCACTGAGTTCCCTAAGTCTACCTTTGTGGTCCATTGCCTTTCTTTCCTTCTTCTTTTCAGCTTCATTATTTTCCATGATTTTACCTTCTATAGCACTGATTTATTTGCTCCTCTTATTCGTCCATCCTTATTTTTATAGCCTCCATTTGGGATTGCATCTCGGTTACAGCATTTTAAATTTTGGCTGAAAAGATTTTAGTTCTTTAATGTCTGCAGTAAGGGATTCTCTAGAGTCTTCTGTGCTTTTTCCAGGCCCAGCTAGTATCCATATAATTGTTGTTTTAAAATTCTAGTTGAGACATCTTACTTACATCTACATTGACTAAATCTCTGGTCATTGTTTCTTCCTGTTCTTTCTTTTGAGGTGAATTCCTCTGTCTTGTCGTTTTGGAGAGAGGAAGAAAAGGAAAATTAAAAAAAATAAAAATTAAAAAATTGAGGAAAAAGGAAAAAAAATACATAAAGGAAGCTAGATCCTAGGTATGTTGGTCTGCTTGTTAAAAAAAGCTCGACTGAAAAAAGGTAGGGGCCCAGGCCTGGTGGCTCAGTGGGTTGAACGGCCAACTCTTGATTTTGGCTCAGGTCATGATCTCAGGGTCCTGGAATGAAGCCCTGCACTGGGCTCCGTGCTCAGTGGGGAGTCTGCTTGAGGATTCTCTCTCCCCCTCTCCCTCTGCCCTCCTGTGCTCATGCTCTCTCTTTCCGTCTCTCTAAATAAATCTTTTTAAGAAAGAAAAAAGGTAGAAAGAGAAGAAAAAGAAGAAAGAAATTAAAAATTAAAGAAATATGTATATAAAATAAAATTAAAAAATTAAAAATTGCTCTTCCTGTATCCAAAAAACCAAACAAACAAAAACAGACAAAAACAAAATAAAACAAGAAACAAAAGCCAAAGGAAGCTAGATTCTGTTTCCCTTAGCTCTGATGCTTTGCAGCACTCTGTGATCAGTAGATTCTGTGTGTAAGGGAGTTTGTGCTGGTCTTTTGGGGGGGGGCCCCCGCTGCTCTGATTCTCAGGTGGAATTGCCATAGTGGAGATGCTCCTGCACGGCAAAGAGGAGTGGGGCTTGATGTAGTGGCTCAGTTCTCCACTTGGTGGAGCTCTTTAGCTCACTGAGATGGATCAAGCTGGGAATGGGGGAATGGCTTTGACTTGTTCTCTCCTCTCCACAGCAGGGAATGCGTGCCACCCCTCTTCAGTTAGCCCTCACAGATGCCCAAACAGTGACCCTGTCTGTGTTACTGGTTTCTGTGACATCCCCGCCTTCACCCTGTCTGTGTCCTAACTGTCCTCCTGCCAAACGGTGCAGTACTCCTGTGTTTTTATCTCAGGTGTTGGTTGTGTTTCAACCCCTGGGGCACAGACCGGCACTGATCCTCTGGGGGAGGGTCTCCCTGTATTGTAGCCAGTGCCACAATATCATGCCATATCTCCTGCTTGTCGCAGGAGACAGCTGTGCCATCTCTCAGCAGTTTGGAGTTTATGGTAGATCACAATGCGCAGCTGGTGCCAGGGTTTGCAGCCCTAAGTCAGAGGCTGTTCCGCGCTGGTGAGTGGGACAGCTTGATGGTGCCTGCAGGGCCCTTTGCCCACGGGGAGGCCCTGTCACCTCTATCAAATGCACTCCAAGCTGGGGTACCACTTCTCCCTGTGTGACTGGGGGAAATCCTCAGGCTGCCTCCTGCTGGGGCTCAGCTCTGCTCTCCCACTAGAGCGCAAACCCAGCAATGTCTCAGACTTTGGAAACTTCAGAATCACGCTTCACTGTTTATAGAAAACTGGCAGTGTTGTAATTCTCTGGTTTTTCCCTATCAGTGGTTTTGGGGAATAGTTTTCTTGTGCAATCCCCTGCGTGTGTTTTTACTCTTTTTTTCTTTTCTTTTTTCCTATGCTTTCTCTCTCCTCCTCCTCTCTTGATGCTCCTTCCACTGTCACGGTGCCCTCCCCTGGGCACCGCCCATGGCTCTTTTTTCCTCACAAACTCTCTGCAGCTCCTACATTCCAGCTCCTACATTCGTTTTTCTGGTTTGTAGGTGTACAGCTTTGTTCTCCAAGACCTCCGATTGATTTCTTGGGTATTCAGAATGATTTGCTATTTATCAAGCTGTGTTCGAGGGAGGAGGCAAGCTTAGGGTCTCCCTAATCCTCTGCCATCTTACCTCTTCAAAATTCTCTTATTTTAAATGGGAGCAAAGCATAAGAGTTAAAGGTAGTACATGAGGAGTCAGTTATAAGGAGGGAAAAGGAGAAAGGGAAGAGTGAACAAAGGGGCTCACTCACAAAGCTCTTTATACTGGCCACCAGATGGCACAGTTGTTCCACATCTGCTGGTTGCACTGTCTGGGGAAGGGGAAGGACAAGAGCCAACCAGCCCTTTCAAAGAATAGGGTGTTCATAAGTTGATTCTTTGCAGCCTCGCATGTCTGTTTCATGAAGTAAAAGCAGGCAGGCAGTTTATAATTAATTGCACATTTGAGTATCATGCCATATCAATATCGCCGTTGTAATTTTTGTGAGAAAGGTAACTCTTTAGATACAAGCATCAACAAAATATTAACATTTAAAAATAGAACATAAAACATTACTGTGAAGTATAAGGCTATACTTTGATTTTATTTCGGGAATGCTGCTATTGGAATTGTGGCCTTAAAAATTTATTGATAGCTATTAAATGACTGATAGAAATAACTTAGGTGTGACCAAAATGAGGATTACCTTTAGTAATAAGAGGGACTGGACAAAGGTAAGTGAGATGAGGCATTATCTTCCATTACTTAGAAATTAATTTTTTTAAAAGATTTTATTTATTTATTTGACAGAGACAGCCAGAGAGAGAAGGAACACAAGCAGGGGAAGTGGGAGAGGAAGAAGCAGGCTTCCCGTGGAGGAGCCTGACGCGGGGCTCAATCCCAGAACTCCGGGATCACACCCTGAGCCAAAGGCAGATGCTTAACGACTGAGCCACCCAGGTGCCCCTAGAAATGAAATTTTTATTTGTTTTTTTCAGTTGTAGATATATACTGAGGTTTTAAGAAGGATTCTTTCCACAGTTCACTTATGCATTTAAAGAATATAATTGTCCTAGAACCAGAGGAATTGAACTATAACTGAGGTGTAATGTTTTTATTCTATCCTTATAGTCATAGTTATGGAGGCTTGGTGTAGAAACTAGATTATAAGGGTCCAGAAAACCAAAAATGGTGAATTATGAATATTTTGGTACTTTGAAGAAATATTTAATTCAGGTTATGTGGCACCTTAGGCTTTTGTGGATTGATGCAGAATGTGTATAAATAAGTAAGTAAGTAAGTAAATATTCAGGTTATGAAGATACAGGTTAGAATGAACAAGTAAGTTTTTTCTTAAGATATAATTGACATACAGCATTATATTAGTTTTAGGTACACAACTTAATTTGATATTTGTATACATTGTGAGATGATGACCACAATAAATCTAGTAAACATCTATGACCATACATATTACACTTTTTTTTTTCTTGTGATGAAAACCTTTAAGATCTACTGTCTTGGGGCACCTGGGTGGCTCAGTCGTTGGGTGTCTGCCTTGGGCTCAGGGCGTCATCCTGGCGTTCTGGGATCGAGCCCTGCATCAGGCTCCTCCGCTGGGAGCCTCCTCCTTCCTCTCCCACTCCCCCTGCTTGTGTTCCCTTTCTCGCTGGCTGTCTCTCTCTCTGTCAAATAAATAAATAAAGTCTTCAAAAAAAAAAAAAAAGATATACTCTCTTAGCAACTTTCAAATATGCAATATAGTATTTTTTAATATACTCACTCTGCTGGACATTACATCTCCAGGACTTATAACTGGAAGTTTGTATCTTTTAACCACTTTCATCCGTTTTACTTATTACTCCACCCCTGGCAACCATCAGTCTGTTCTCTGTATCTATGAGTTCTTTTTTAAAAAATTATTTTTGGGGTGCCTGGCTGTTTCAGGCAGTGGAGCATGCAACTCTTGATCTTAGGGTTGTGAGTTCAGGCCCCACATTTTGTGTAGAGATAACTTAAAAATAAAATAATTCTTTAAAAAATTATTTTTTATTTTTAGAGTCCACATGTAAGTGAAGGAATAAGTTTTGAGGGCAAAAACAGTTGAGAGAAGCTGAGGTGTGTGTTAAATACCTAAAACAGAGGAAGAACTCTGGGAGGTTATTTTTGGGCAAAATCCATGAGCATTGGGATTCCTGTGACCCCAAAGAACTGTTTAAGCCTGAAGCTTGGGAAAGATGTGGGAGCCAGACAAGAAAAATATCTTCATGCTTTTTTAAGTACCAGTGAACTGAAAGAAATAGCTTTACTGTGACCTGGGGTTGCAACTAGAAGAACTCTAGCAAAAACCTCTAAGGGGCTGGGTTTCCAGAGAAGAATCCTTTCTTCTAGATATGGGCGCTAGAAAGTGTTGAAATGAGAATTCAGCTGGTACTGTCAGTTTTAACATGACATAACATAACTGTCAGAACTTTGGGTTGGCATTTTAGAAGTGGACAACCTTTGTCTTCTTGAGATTAGTGACCTTATGAAACCCAAAGGGCTTGAGTAGTTTCACTTAATAAATACTATTGCTTGCTAGCCTTGGAATGAAAGAAAAATATAGGAAAAAAAAGAACATAGTCATGGGATCAGTTCTTTATTTTTAGATTTGATCTTTATTTTCAAGCATTTAGAAAAAATGAGATTGGAAAGACACTCAACATTGAGTTTATTCCTGAGGCATCCCCCTACTCACTCCCTAGTAATAGCTACTAGAATCTTATAATCAGTTTGTTCATTTCATTTTCGTGAGAGGGTCTTTATCTTCAGCCATTTTTGTCCTTGAGATCAATCTAAATCTGTTTTGAACTTCGTGTCAGCTCTTCCTTGCTTTTTGCCTTTAATATTTCTATGTTTTAAAGGTTGCCAGTTGCCTCACACTTTCAGTTTCCTTTATGCTGGTTAGCTGAAATTTTACCAGGTATGCTCTGTGACTTAGGGATAGTAAAGAAAATTAATGATGACTATCCATTGCATTTTATAGTTTAAAATTAAAACTTCAGGTGAGTTTTAAGGGAATTCTAATGTAAATTATGAATAAAAAATGAATATATCAACAAGATATGTCAGTGTATGTCTCACTCTACTTTTCGTAAGTATAAGGAACCTTAAAATGTTGGAAAAGAAATATCAATGAGGTATTGCATTTTCTGTGAACCACTATAGCAGAACAGATGTGTAATAAGTGAAAAAATGGGGCAGGAAATTAAGAAACTCAGTTGTAATAAGGCCTCAGATAAAGTCTTCCAATGGTAAAACTCACAGAGTGTTGCTTCATACCTGTCTGAGGTGGAGTGGGAGTGAGGTGTCACACTCTCATCAAAAAGAACCTTCAAGGGGCCTGGGTGGCTCAGTCGTTAAGCGCCTGCCTTCGGCTCAGGGCGTGATCCCGACATTCTGGGATCGAGCCCCGCATCAGGCTCCTCTGCTAGGAGCCTTGCTTCTTCCTCTCCCACTCCCCCTGCTCGTGTTCCCTCTCTCGCTGGCTGTCTCTCTCTCTGTCAAATAAATAAATAAAAATCTTTAAAAAAAAAACAAAAAAACCAGAACCTTCATTTTGGAAGCCCTAGGAATCAGAGACAGAACAGATTGGTCTCTTATTGTGTGTCCCACCAGAGTGAAGAAGCAGTATTCATTCAGTTTAGAGACCTTTTTTTTTCTAGAACCATAAAACTATTTTATTTCTTTAGTATTGAATTGTTCTATACTATTTTTATTTATAATTATATTTAAAGTATATTTGTTTTATATTTATGTAATTTTTATATTTCTATAATGATTTCATATTTGAAACATTATATAATAACTTACAGGGGCTTATACTTGTTCTGAAGAAATCTGGTAAAATAAAGGCCTGTGGATATCAAATTTGGGGGATTAAGTACTTCTTTGTTAACCTATAAATCTTACTTCTGAAGAAAGTTTGAGGCATTTGTAAAACGCATATGTGTCTACAGCTATTTTTAAAACTGTTCAGTTAACTTCCTGGTATTTCTTCTAATTGTTATTGCCTTTGGTGCATTCTGATCTTTTTCAACAGTGATCACATGGAAAATGTCTATGGCTACTTAATGAAGTACACCAACCTTGTCACTGGGTGGCAGTACAGGTAAGTGATTATTCTGTATTACATCCCTCCTAAGAGACCGGAAGTGGGGCTGATAATTTTATATTCTGATATTACTTCTGTACAAACATGGATGGGGAACCTTTTAGAGAAGGATTTACAGTTATTTAAAGTCCGATGAATTCTCCTTTTTAGAGGGTGAGAGGAGTTGACATCTGTCCAGGTGGTACCCTCCGAATGCTTCAGAAGTTAATATTTTTATTATTGAAGAGTAATTGACATGCAATATTGCATTAGTTTCAGGTGTACAACATAGTAACTTGATATTTATGTATATTACAAAATGGTCATTTCAGTAAGGCTAGTTACCATCTGTCACCATACCAAATTATTATAGTATTATTGATTGTATTCTCTATGCCAGACATTATATCCTTTTATCTTATTTTATAACTGGAAGATTGTACCTCTCAATCCTCTTTACCTATATTGTTTATCCTTCCATTCCTCCTCTCCTCTGACAACCACCAGTTTGTTCTTTGTATCAATAAATCTGTTTCTGTTTTGTTTGTTGGTTTTGTTTTTTAGATTACATTCATAAATGAAGTCATTCAGTATTTGTTTTTCTGTCTGACTTATTTCAGTTAACATAATACCCTCTAAGTTCATCCATGAAGTCCCCAATGGCAAGATTTCTTTCTTTTTTATGGCTTAGTAGTATATCTATACCACATCTTCTTTATCCATTTGTCTATCAAAAGACAGCTACCTCTGAAAGTAGTAATACAGAATATGTTAATTAAATTGACTTTAGATAAATTTTTTTAAAAGTTAAAAAAAAACATTTAGGTTGCTTCCATATCTTGGCTATCGTAAATGCTGTGATGACCATAGGGTAATGTGTCTTTTCAAATTAGTGTTTTCATTTTTGTCAGATAAAGACCTAGAAGTGGAATTGTTGGATCATATGGTAGTTCTGTTTTTATTTTTTTAATTTTAATTTTTATTTTTTTCCTATTTTACCCACACCCACACCCACTTCTCCTCTGGTAACTATCAGTTTGTTCTCTATAGTTAAGAGTCTATCTCTTGGTTTGTCTGTCTTGCTCTTTGTTTTGTTTTGTTTTGTTTGAATGAAATCATATAGTATTTGTTTTTCTCTGACTTATTTCACTTAGCATTATACTCTCTAGCTCCATCCATGTTGTTGCTAATGGCAAGATTTCATTCTTTTTGATGGCCATAATATTCCACTGTATGTATATGTACACTTTTTTTATAATAATTTTTTATTATGTTAGTCACCATACAGTATATCCTTAGTTTTTGATGTAATGCTCCACGATTCATTATTTGCATGTAACACCCAGTGCACCATGCAATGTGTGCCCTCCTTAATACCCATCACCGGCCTTTCCCAATCCCCCCCCTCCAAGCCCTCAGTTTGTACACTTCTTTTTTATCCATTCATAGGTCAGTGGACACTTGGGCTGCTGCCATAATTTGGCTGTTGTAAGTAATGCTGCAATAAACATAGGGGTACATGTATCCCTTTGAATTAGTGTTTTTGTATTTTGGGGGTAAAAACCCAGTAGTGCAATTACTGGAACATAGGGTAGTTCTGTTTCCAATTTTCTGAAGAACCTCCATGCTATTTTCCACAGTGACTGTACCAGTTTGCATTCCTACCACCAGTGCAAGAGGGTGCCTTTTTCTCCACATCCTCGCCAGCACTTGTTATATCAGTTCTTTATATATTTTGGATACCAGCCCTTTATTGGATGTATCATTTGTATATATCTTCTCTCATTCAGTAGGTTGCTTTTGGTTTTGTTGAGTATTTCTGTGGCTGTGCAGAAGATTTTTATTTTGATGTAGTCCCAGTGGTTTATTTTTGCTTTTATTTCTCTTGCCTCAGGAGACATCTAGAAAAATGTTGCTATGGCCGATGCCAGAGAAGTTACTGCCTGTGCTCTTGTGTAGGATTTCTGTGGTTTCAAGTCTCACATTTAAGTCTTTAATCCATTTTGAATTATTTTTGTAAATAGTGTTAAAAAAGTGGTCCAGTTTCATTCTTCTGAATGTAGATGTCCAGTCTTCACAACACCATTTGTTGAAGATACTGTCTTGTTTCCCGTTATATGTATATTGTTTCCTCCTTCATTGAAGATTAATTGACTATATAACTGTGGGTTGATTTCTGGGTTTTCTATTCTGTTCCATTGATCCTGTGTGTCTGCTCTTGTGCCAGCACCATACTGTTTTGGTTACTGTTTTGTAATATACCTTGAAGTCTGAAATTGTGATACCTCCAGTTTTGTTTTCCTACTTTTAATCTTTAAGTGACCTCCATACTGGTTTTCATAGTGGCTGTACCAATTTGCATTCCCACCAGTAGTGCACAAGGGTTCCCTTTTCTCCACATTTTTGCCAGCATGTTTTATTTCTTATCTTTTTGATTCTAGCAATTCTGACGGGTTTGAGGTGATATTTCATTGTGGTTTTGATGTGCATTTCCCTGATAATTAGTGGTACTAGGATCTTTTCATGTGCCTGTTGGCCATCTATTTAAAAAAAAAAATTTTTTTTTTATTAATTTGAGAGCTAGCGAGAGAGAGAGAGGGCATGCGTGAGTGCACACAAGCAGGGGTGAGGGGCAGAGGAAGAGGGAGAAACAGACTCCCTGTGGAGTGGGGAGCCTGATGCAGGACTCTATCCCAGGACCCTGGGATCATGACCTGAGCCGAAGGTAGATGCTTAACCAGCTGAGCCACCCAAGCGCCCTGTGTATGTCTTTTTATTTTTTATATATTTTTAAAGATTTTATTTATCCTTTAGAGAGAGAGTGCACACAAGCAGCGGGGAGAGGCAGAGGGAGAAGCAGACTCCCCTCTGAGCAGGGAGCCTGATGTGGGGCTTGATCCCAGGACCCTGGGATCATGACCTGAGCCAAAAGCAGATGCTTAACTGACTGAACCACCCAGACACCCCTATATGTCTTTTTTAGAGAAATTTCTTTTTTTTAAAATTTTTTTTAAAAGATTTTATTTATTTATTTGACAGAGATAGAGACAGCCAGCGAGAGAGGGAACACAAGCAGGGGGAGTGGGAGATGAAGAAGCAGGCTCATAGCGGAAGAGCCTGATGTGCGGCTCGATCCCATAACGCCAGGATCACGCCCTGAGCCGAAGGCAGACGCTTAACCGCTGTGCCACCCAGGCGCCCCTTAGAGAAATTTCTATTCAGGTTGTTTGCTCACATTTTAAGTGGATTGTTTGGTTCTGATTTTGGATTTTATGAATTCTTTATATATTTTAGATGGTTACTCCTTATTGGATAAGTCATTTGCAAATATCTTCTCCCATTTAGTAGGTTGCTCTTTCATTTTGTTGATGGCTTCTTTCACTGTGCAAAAGCTTTTTAGTTGTAGTCCTAATTGTTTATTTTTGCTTTTGTTGTCCTTCCCTGAGGAGACAGATCCAAAATAATATTGCTAAGATCAGTGTCAAAGAGCTTACTACCTGTGTTTTTTTCTAGGAGTTTTATGGTTACAGGCCTTATGGTTAAGTCTTTAATCCATTTTGAGTTTGTTTTTGGTATGTGGTGTAGGAAAGGGGTCTAGTTTCATTCTTTTTGTGTGTAGCTGTTCAGTTTCCCCAATACTTCATCAAAGTGTTGACAATAGACTAAAGTTACTGTTATATTAGGTTTATAATTACTTGTTCACCTGCCTTGGCCTTTTTAAAATACTTGTAGTGATTAAGCTTTTAGGATGGTTTGGAGGCAGCAAACAAATTTATGTTTAGATGCCTATTTTGTGCAGGATTCTCAAACTTCTCTGGGACCTTGGAGAGTTTAAATAACCAGTCCAAGGTCACACAGGCAGTCAGTAATGAGCAAAGCCGGGGTAGAATTGGTAGTTGTGGAGAAGAGGGATTAGACTTTTATTTTTTTTATTGTGGTAAAATATACACAAAACAAAATTTATCATTTTAACCATGTATAAGTGTGCAGTGTAGTGACATTAAATGCATTCATTTTTTCTGCACTATCTATCTGTAGCACTTTTCGCATCTTCTCAAACTGAAACTGTACCCGTTAAATAATAATTCCCCATTTCTGGGGCGCCTGGGTAGTGCAGTCGTTAAACGTCTGCCTTCAGCTCAGGGCATGATCCTGGCGTTCTGGGATCGAGCCCCACATCAGGCTCCTCCCCTGGGAGCCTGCTTCTTCCTCTCCCACTCCCCTGCTGTGTTCCCTCTCTCGCTGGCTGTCTTTCTGTCACATAAATAAATAAAATCTTTAAAAAAAATAAAATCTTTAAAAAAAAATAATTCCCCATTTCTCCCTCTCCCACACCCTTCGCAACCACTATTCTACTTTGCTTTGACTGCTCTTGGTACCTCATAAGTGAAGTCATACAATATTTGTTCTTTTGTGCCTGGCTTATTTCACTGAGCTAGTATCTTTAAGGTTCATCCATGTTGTAGCATATGTCAGAATTTCCTTCCTTTTTCAGGCTGGATAATATCCTTTTTTTTTTTTTTTTTTTTTTTAAGATTTTATTACTCTGTTGCATGTGTGTGCCACATACTCTTTATCTGTTCATCTGCCAATGGATGCTTGGGGCGCTTCCACCTTTTGGCTGTTGTGAATAATGCTGCTGTGAATACTGCTATACAAATATTTGTTCAAGTCTCAGCTTTCATGTCTTTTGTGTATATACCCAGAAGTGGAATTACTGGATTACATGGTAATTCTGTGTTTAATTTTTTGGGGGGATTTCCATACCGTTTTCCATAGTAGCCACATCACAAGCGTTCTAATTTCTCCACATCCTCACCAACAGTTGTTATTTTCTGTTTTTTGGTGTTTTTTTTTTTTTTATAATAGCCTTCCTGATAGGTGTAAAGTGGTATATCACTGTTGGTTTTAAACTTCTTAAAAAATGATAATATTGGAATTTGAACCCAGACAGGTCTGACTCCAAAGTCTATGTTTTTACATTATCATCATGCTGCTTCTAGTTCACATGTCATTTGGATGCTTCTGCTTTTGGGTACGATAAAATAACAGGAGCTGAATTTTCTTTCCTACCTTAAACAACTTGAAAATGGGGCATAATTTGTAAAATAATGATATCCAGACATTTAAAAGAACGGGAGGGGCGCCTGGGTGGCACCGCAGTTAAGTGTCTGCCTTTGGCTCAGGGCGTGATCCTGGCGTTGTGGGATCGAGCCCCATATCGGGCTCCTCCGCTATGAGCCTGCTTCTTCCTCTCCCACTCCCCCTGCTTGTGTTCCCTCTCTCGCTGGCTGTCTCTATCTGTGTCGCATAAATAAATAAAATCTTTAAAAAAAAAAAAAGAACAGGAGGAGCACTGATGAAAAGGTAGTTGTTTAACAGAGAGGGCAGTTCGGGCTGTGTTTAGTTGGATGTGACATTAGGTAATCCAAATAAGACTGACATACAGGAAGTTAGAGATCATATGGCAGGTCAAAGCTGGATATGAAAACCTAGAAGGGAATCATCCCCATTGAAGTTAAAAGGGCAGTTCTCCAGGGTTCCCATCTTTTATTTAAAAAAAAAAAAAAAGCAAAGTTAAGGGAGTCTTTTCATGTTGTATTTTTCACTTCAAGTTTTTGAAATTTTTTGAAGGCTTATATATTCAAATGTTATACAGAATATTAATTTTTGAAAAGATTTTATTTATTTTAGAGAAAGAGAGTGTGATCAGGAGGAGAGGCAAGGGAGAGGGAGAAAGAATATCAAGGAGACTCCCCACTAAGGGCAGAGCCTGTCACAGAGCTTGACCTTATGACTCAGATCATGACCTGAGCTGAAACCAAGAGTTGGACACTTAACCAACTGAGCCACCCAGGGGCGCCCAGAATATTCATTTTTAAAAGTTTTATGTCCCTTTGGTTTTAACACTATTCTTTGTTCTCTATCTTAAAAGGGAGATAGTCTAGCTTTCTCCCCCAATATCCAACAACTGTCATTCATATAATATTGAATAATACTGAGAAACTCTCAGAAGGGGAAAGAGTAAGAAAGCTCCAAAACATACACAAACATAAAATTTAGTATAGTTTCAAGATGGCATTTTAGGTGAATGGCAACTTGAGACCATAAGAAGTGGCAGGTGTTTTATCATTACATGAGGGAGCCCACCAGAAAGATCCTGGTGGCCAGTTGCCTGGAGTTAGAAGATCCAAGCAAACATTCAAGGGTAGGGAGGGGCACTGCCTCTCCTGACATAATCCCTCAAGCTGTGTAAGAGATGAGTTTATAGCAGCACCAGAAAGTTCTGGTAAACTCATCCCTGTTTGCTACTGTGAGAACACAGAACCTTTTACCAATTTACCCCATCAGAGAGAGGTCTCACCTTGTCAGTGTGCTGTAAGCCCACTTTATTATTATTTTGTTGAAGATTTTATTTATTTGAGAGAGAAAACACACGTATGTGAGTTGGGGGAGGTGCAGAGGGAGAGGATCTCAGGCCAACTTTGGGGAGCGCGAAGCCTGACCTGGGACTGGATCCCACCACCCTGAGAACATGACCCAAGCTGAAACCAAGAGTCAGACGCTTAACTGACTGAGTCAGCCAGGTGCCCCAGCTGTAGCCCTACTTAAATAAAAAAACTTCCATTTTTATTTTATGTCAGCTGGACTAGAGGTCCTTTGGCACAGCAGAGATATACTGGGTCCTCAGCATGAGACATGTAGATTGAATGATCAAAGGTGAACAGAAAGGTTAAGACCAGGTTTAAGGACCCTAGGCTTAGTTGTTCAGTTTCTTTGGCATGCCTAGCCATTCTTGTCCATGTGCTGTAGGTGTAGCTTAAGACAAAAGCACTGCACCTGTGGCAGATATTCAAGACCATTTCCCTGCAGTCCATTTCTGTTTTGACTAAGGGCAGCTTGTAGTAGCTTGGAGAAATCCACCATGGACTCTATAAATAACTGCTTTTTCTGGAATGTGGTACGCTAGGAAAGTACAGAACAGCAAGACCCTCTCCTGAACCCACTTCCTGCCGCTTTAACTTTTCATTTCTGAAGGTGAGATTGCTTCCCATTTGGCTCAGAAGTCTGTAGACGCACAGCATTAAAGTCCTGGCATGGCCAGAATAAGGCTCACAGTTGCCTTTCCTCCCAAAAATCTTCTCAAGTTTATTTTTGTCATTGTAAGAGACTTCCAAGTCAAAATATTTTTAGATTAAAGTTGCATTTTGATGATATTTCACAGTAAGTTGTGGGTTATTTCAAAGATTAGTCATTTCCCGAAATTGACAGTCTTTATTATTTTGAAATTGCAAAAAAAAAAAAAAACAAAAAACCAATTATTTGCCAATCTTAACAGCATTTTCTTTTAACAACTTAGGTGAATTTTCTGCATGTGAAGGCTCATGATGAGTCTTGTTTCCCTGTTATATTTAACTTTTGTTTCTACATTTTCTTTGTTTGTTGGCTAGGCCAACTTGCTCAAAATACTTCCATCAAGAGTCTACTACCCTTCTGGGCAAAATGGCTTTGTTACGTTTCCTCACTATGTGGATTGTCTACCTCCAGACTATACACCTTGTAAAATTTCTTTCCATAAAAGGCATAAAGGGAGAACATTTGGATTAATCCACATATAATGAAAGATGCCCAAAGTGCTCTCTTATTGCAGTGGGCCCATAGTATCATCTTGATATTAAAAAGATGATCAGTTATTGGCTAATTGACATATTATGTTAGTTTCAGGTGTACAACATAAAACAGATTTCATATCTGTGCATATTATGAAATGATCACAATAAGTCTAGCTAACATCTGTCATACATAGTTAGAAAAATTTTTTTCTTGTGATAACTTTTTTTTTTTTAAAGATTTTATTTTATTTATTCAACAGAGATAGAGACAGCCAGTGAGAGAGGGAACACAAGCAGGGGGAGTGGGAGAGGAAGAAGCAGGCTCATAGCGGAAGAGCCTGATGTGGGGCTCGATCCCATAACACTGGGATCATGCCCTGAGCCGAAGGCAGACGCTTAACCGCTGTGCCACCCAGGCGCCCGTGATGAGAACTTTTAAGATCTACTCTCTTAGCAACTTTCAAATACACAATACAATGTTAACTATAGACACCATGCTGTTAAGTTATTGGTTATTTCTATGATTTTACCAGTCCCTCCTCACCATTATTTTCTGTATATTTAGGTGAGTGCCTCCCATATTGTAAATATGTGGTACTGCTTTTGGGATAAGAAATAGTATTCACAGCAAATTTGAGATTTCCAAACATAACGGTTTGTCTGAATTTTCTTTGACTACTTTTAGAGAAGAGACCGTTTTCCTTTGTCTGTTTGAAATGAATTGTACTTACCATTTAGAAGAGTGGAAAGAGATTTCTTTCCTTCCTTCCATTTTTGTTTGTTCGTTCTTTTTGTTAACAGCTTTATTGAAATATAATGCACAATCCATACAATTTGCCCACTTAGTGTACAACTCAGTGGTTTTCAGTATATTGATGAGGTTGCTTTCTTACTAACCCCCCCTTCTGTTTATTTGATGAATTTTTTGTAGTAGATTCATTTCTTAGTCCATTAGGGCTGCTATAACAAAACACTACAGACTGGGTGGCTTATAAACATTTCCCACAGTTCTGGAAGTTGGAAGTTCAAGATCATGGTGCCAGCATTGTTAGGTAAGGGCCCTCTTCCTATCATAGACTTCTTGTGTGAGAACATGGCAGAAAAAGAGTCAAGGAAGAGCTCTTGGGTCCCTCTTATAAGGGCACTAATCTCATTCTTGAGGGTTCTGCCCTCATGACCTAAACACCTCCCCCAAAGCCCTGTGTCTTCATACTGTTATCGTAGGGGATAGGATTTCAACATAATGAATTTGCAGGGCACATGTTCGGACCATAGCAGATTCATATGTGCATTTTGTGTTTGATGCTTATGTTTTAGAAATTGAAGATGATGTCAGCGACTATCTTGTGTTAATTCAAATAATCTCTTCAAATATTTTGGAAAATAAAGATAACCCTATTAAAAATGGGCAAAATGCTATGAGCAGTTCACTAAATAGAACTATAGGTGGTCAATAAATACATGAAAAAGTGTATAACTCTTCTAGTAATTAATGAAATGAAAGTTTAAAAGCTCTCAGAAATGCTAATTTTTAAAATTAAAATATGGGGACATAATTTTAGAATCAGAAGCATGCTAAAAGATGAACAAGAAAAACAATAGTTCTTTGCTTTCCCATCTCCCTTTTCAGGCAGCCACTTCCAAATTTTGCTTGCTTCTCAAGCAGCTTTTCTTTCCTTGAAGAGAAGGCTGATTTCATTTCTCTCAGTTTGATATGATATGGTTGCCTGTTGCTTAAGACAATACCTTCTAGGACCTTGAACTCAATCTTACAGTCTAGTGTTCTAGAACTCACTAACATATAGAATACCAAACTGCTCCGAACCCAAACATTAATTTTTTTAAATTGAAACTTTTTAGATTTTTAAAAAAAATAACTATTGAATTACTTAAATTGGAATCTGAATAAAGTAATTAATCTGGAACCAAATCATAACATCAAATTCTTTTCCAAAGTTTATCAGTATTTCATCATTTAGTTTCGAGTTCCTTATGTTTCTCCATCTCCAGTTGCAGCTTTTACATTTTTAAACAGGATAAGTAATCTTTAGTTGTGACCTATTTAATGATACATTCACAAAATCTTTCTACCCTGACATTATTCTCATTGTATATTTCACTGATTAAATCTTGAATCAGATTTATTTCTTACCCAGCATTATTCTCAGAGTTCATGTTTTAATTTGTTTCCAGTAAATTTTAAGTAAAAATTCTTGCTATCATTTGTCTTTGGGCAATTTACCTTCCCTGTTAATGGATTCTGGAGAGAAATCTTCCTCTGAAAGGATACTTTCTGTTTCCTTTTTGCATTATCTGGTATGCCTCTTCCCTTAATATTAAGTGCCTCTCCTTCAGCTGAAGGTTTTTTTTTTTTCTCAACATTTGCTGCGACATGGATGGCACTGGAGGAGATAATGCTAAGTGAAATAAGTCAAATCAGCTGAAGGTTTTATGTCATTTATTAAATTCATTCAATTTTTCAGTAAGCTTTATTGCTAGGAAATTTGGCCTCGTGTTTCCAAGTACTTCTTGAACAGCTTTTGAATTTTATTTGTTTGTTTATTTCTTTATTAGAGAGGGAGGGGAAGGTAGGTGGTGGCAGAGGGAGGGGGCGGGTGGTTAATGGCAGAGGGAGAAGGAGAAAGAGAGGATCTCACCACTCTGAGATCATGACCTGATCCAAAATCAAAATTCAGACGCTTAAGTGGCTGAGCCACCCAGGCACCCCTTGAGTTTTATTTTTTTAATAGCAAAAACTCCAAAATGTGGTGATTGAAATATAGTTTGCTTTAGTTTGACTAGGGGGAATGTTTAAAAATTATGACATTTTCTTTTTTTGAATCATTACAGGTTTTTTGTTTTAAACAATGAAGCTGGGTTATTGGAGTACTTTGTGAATGAACAGTCTAGAAATCAGAAACCCAGAGGTACTTTGCAGCTTGCCGGAGCTGTAATATCGCCTAGTGATGAGGACTCTCACACCTTCACCGTAAATGCTGCCAGTGGGGAACAGTATAAACTCAGAGGTATGATCGAGATACCAGAATTGATAGTGTGATTTTCTTCTTCCCTTGAGAATTTGATGTACTTCCCTGCTTTCATTTGAGTTTTGGAAACAGAAACTACTGTCATCGATGATGCAGATACGATATTAAAAATCTTAGAATTGCTTGTGAATTTATGAAATCTGTTTTAATAAATAACCTTTCTCAAGTGGCACAATGAAGAAGTGTATTTACAATTGGCCCCTGTAAAATATTTGTGTAGACAAACCCTGACTACTGAAAAATCTAAAAACATAGCTAGATTCTTTAAATGGTATTTTCTATGTCTGCCATGGATTTGTTTTTTTACCCCTTTTCTTGATTTGGTTTACATGCCCTCTTTGAAGTTTCTAGTAACTAATACACATAGGTGGGATTTATTAAATGTTCGTATTCATTTAAAAAGTATACCTTTTGTTTAGGTTAATTTAATTTGTGTTTTTTGTTTAATTAATGCACATAAAGTATAATGCTAGCCCTAACTGGATTTGCTGCAAGAGACCTGAAAATATTGAGTACACATTAAATGCTTAATAAAGGTTATTTCTTTAAGTAAGAGCATATTTTTTGAGAAACTTAAGACATGTCAAGTCTTATATTCCTGCCTAGCTGCATGTAATTTATCCTCTTTCTGAAATATCCATATCCAGCTACTATGTTACTTAACAGAGTTGATGCTTGGGCCTTTTTCCTCCCTCCATCCAATAGGGGACATTTGCTCTAGGGAGAATAGGACCAATCCCTGGTTTTCAATTATCTATCTGTTCTTCATGCTGTAGACAGTTAGTTGTATTCCAAAAATAAATATAAAAGCGAATAACTGTTAGGTTCTTTTTATCAGCCACAGATGCTAAAGAGCGACAACATTGGGTTAGCAGACTTCAGATATGTACACAGCATCACACTGAAGCTATTGGCAAGGTATGTGGACTCATGATATTAGCACAGAAAAAGGGGGAAAGAATGTTTTATTGTATTTTTTTTATATTTTTAAATTGCAAGATTATTCATATACTATAAAATTTACCCTTTTAAAGTGTGCTATTTCGTTGGTTTTATATATACACAAGATTGTGCAACCATCGCAACTGTCTAGTTCCAGAACATTTCATCACCCTCCAAAACACCCGTATCCATGAGCATTCACTTGCATTCTCCCCTTTCTAGGCCCCTGGCAAACGCTAATCCATTTTCTGTTTCTGTGGGTTTGTCCATTCTGGGCCTTTTATATAAATAAAATCATACAGTACATGGTTTTTTGTGTCTGGCTTTTTACACTTCACATAGTTTTTTTCAGAGGTAGAAGCAAATATTATTAAATGTCCAGTTTTATTTATTCTTTAATCTTTTATGTATGCACAATACTTTCAGGGTTCATTCATGTCATTTTATGTCTCATTTTATTCCTTTTTATGGCCAAATAATATTTCAGCATATGGATACATTACATGTTGTTTATCCATTCATCAGTTGGTGGACATTTGGGTTGTTTCCATTTTGTAGCTATTATGAATAACATTTTTGTCTGGGTTTTTGTGTGAACACATGATTTCACTGAGGTGTATATTTAGGAATGGAATTACTGAGTCATATGATGTTTCTCTGTTTAACTTTTTGAGGAGCTGCCAAACTGTCTTCTAGAGTGACTGACCATTTCACATTCCCACCAGCAGTGTATGAGGGTTTCAGTTTTTCTATATCCTCACCAGTACCTGTTACTGCCCTTTAAAAAAAAAAAATTGTAATAGGCATCCTGGAATATGAGAAGTGGTTTTGATTTCATTTCCCTAATGACTGATAATGTTGATGATCTTTCCATATGCTTATTGATCATTTGTGTATCTTCTTTGGAATTTTTTTTTATTTTTTAAGGTGGAGAGGATGGTCTCAGTACTTGAAATCTGAGGTTAGAGATACCTAAAAACTAATACCTGGGCAGCATAGTTGAAGGATTCCATATGTAGGTATACCTAGGTGATAGCTTGACTTTAAAAAAAATTTTTTTTCCTAGTGCTTTTTCCCCTAGTGCTTTTTCCCCATAAGTAAATTTTAAAAAGTTTTTTGTGATTTAGGCCTACTGCCCAGTCTGCAGGAAGTTCATCACAAAAGCTTTACTCCTACTGCAAGATTGTAGTCGTTGGCAGTGATCAGAAAGTATTAGTTTGTTCTAAAGGTACTTGCATGTTAGATTAGAAAATGTATTATATTGAATATTTTTGCTTCAGTCATGGTATTTAGAAATCTGAAATTAGAAATTTCTTGTTCTAATATTAGTAAAATGTGAAAAAATATTCTCGACAGCACAAACTTGTAATCAATTTTCTAAATAAATTACAACTTTACTGTTGGATGTGTCAAATGTTTAAACTTTGAGAATCTTAAATTTTAGCATTTTTCAAAAATTGTCAAGTCTGAGGTTAATTTAATTTTTAAATCTGTTCATGTGTAAGGCTAAAGTGTATATATAATAGGTGAGAGTTAACCAGAATTTTGGAAAATGAATGATTTTCTTTGTCTAATAGAATAATCCACCTCTGAAATCACGAAGCTTCTCACTTGCGTCTAGTGGTAATTCTCCTATCTCCCAGAGGAGACCAAGTCAAAATACCATTTCTTTTTTTAATGTTGGACATTCCAAACTACAATCAGTGAACAAAAGAGCTCATTTACCTCCAGACCATCTTGTGGAAGTCAGAGAAGTAAGTATGAATTGAAGTCAAATTAAAATGCCAAAATGATCTAACTTGCTTGTTTTTTTCACACACAAAAAATTGAAATCCTGTTTGTGTCTTCTGGGGCCTTCAAATGTTTTCTGTCTACTATGCTGAGATAATTTGAAGTCATAAATATTCCCTGGTTTTATGTGATGTCCTAAGTTTCTTTTCTGTGGTGTTCTAAGTTTCCTAGGTACACTCTCATTTTTCAGTCTATATCTTTCATTTCTCAAGTAAAAGTACAGACTCCTTTGATGTAACATTTATGATCAAAAGGGTTTTTAAGCCTACTGAGAAGACTATAAGGCCAGACAAGTGATTAAAAAAAAAAAAAGATTTGTATAGACAATTTCAAACATACACAAATACAGAATTGTTAAATCCTTGATGTTGCCTTATCTCACCATTTCCCTGTTTTGTTTTTTTTTTTCCAAACTGAGTACCAAATGATTCTAGCTAGTAAAGGATCTAGTTGTTAGGTTCTAAATATTCCTGAGTTAAATTTGGTAGAGCTAATAGATAATCTGTGTAGTGAGTGGCCTCACACAAGTATGTGATTGGAAAGTAGAGGAATATTTTAATTGCCTTTTAAGATAATTGTGGTTATTCTTCTTTGGTACTCATGAAAACTTAATAGTAGCAATTTTCTAAGTGTTAGATGCAGTGCAGAATCTAATATATATCCATGGACTTTCCATATGCTGTTGCGTGAAAATCTATTGGTCTGTCTTGGCACTTGGAATGTATCTTTAATCTGTGCATGATTTTGTAACACCGTGCATCAGTCATTTGGAAAATATGATCTCACAGAGTGAGGCAAGTCTTGTAGATGTTGATCTATTTTATCATGCAATGTCAGAAATTCCCATTCATTAGCGTCCTCACCAATCTCAAGAAAAGGCTTTTAGTATTTCAGTTGTCAAGCTTACATGGTAACAGATAAAGGTTTCCCAAAATTCTTTTCATTTTAAAGCTCAGATTTTATAATTGGCAATAAATACTGTTGGCTTTTTTTGAAGTGATAGGGTTTTTTTTTTTTTTTTTAATTTTTGGGATGTCTACCACATACCTCCAAGTCTGAATATCTATAGTTTCTAACAGTCATTCTGTAAAGGAAAAACACTCCTATGTTTCTCTTCTTTTCTGCTATAACACTCTACAGTTCTGTACTGTGGTCACCAACTGTTGGGGTTTTCCCACCACCAAGCAATTCTCTAATTCTCTCTGGACACCAGCTGTGTGTCCTACAGTTTAACTCAATTTCGACACTGTCTACCTGAGGTAGTGTCAGATCCCACAAGACTGCCCTCACTTTAGACATCACTTGCAAGTTCACATTCTCACCTGTGCCTCTGACCAACCTGCTATAAAGAACTCAGGAACAGACAGATACAAGAGATGCATAGGGCCAGATATCGGGGGAAAGGCCTGGGGCTTCCACGCCTTTTCTGGTTGTACCACCCTCCCAGTACCTCCAAGTGTTCACCAACCAGAAGCTCTCTGAACCTCCTCTTTTGGGATTTTTATGGAGGCTTCTGTAGGTAGGCATGACTGAATGATTCCCTGTTGGTGATTCATCATCCAGCCCATGCTCTCTCCTCTCTAGAGGTTGGCGGGTGCAGCTGAACACATTATACATATCTGTTGGTTACATATCTACATAATTGTTGGATCATAGATTATAAATTATTTAACTCTATATTTAACTCCAATAAATATTGCCCAACTATTGGCAAGAGTGATTGTACTATTCATAAGTTTGGATTATTAGACATTAGTCCTACCATTTGTATACAAAATATTTTACACACACAAAGCACATACGTATATGCATGTATAAATACGTACATATAGGTATCTTCATATCCACTCTTTTCATTTAGAAACCTTTTTTTCTGATAAGGGCGAATGTTTGATCTATTGCTATGACATACNTTACACACACAAAGCACATACGTATATGCATGTATAAATACGTACATATAGGTATCTTCATATCCACTCTTTCATTTAGAAACCTTTTTTTCTGATAAGGGCGAATGTTTGATCTATTGCTATGACATACGTTTTCAGGGTCTATTTCATGTACGACACCTGATTTGTTTGGTAGGATATTTACATCTTTCTTTTACTAGCCCTCTGATGAACTGTATTAAAAATCATCTGGAACAGTGTCTCTGAAAGCTAAAAGAATTTCTCTGTTACAGAGGTTCTGTGTGAATTAAAATAGTGTCTAAAAGATAGGCAATCTGAGAACCTTCTGCTCACAATTGAGTAATTAAGCATAATAAATTCAATTTTCAGTTAAAAATATTGGGTTGCTTATCAAGCATTGTTATTCTATTGGCTCTCTTAGGAAAAGTAAACAGAGCTCTTGATCAAAGCAGAGTGTATTAAACTCTTTTAACCTGAAAAGTTTATATCCAGCACTTGCTGTACAATCAGGCTAATGGTACCAGAAAGTTAGATTAGAGAAAAGGAAGCAGGAGAACCATCATATTCTCAATGTAGGTTCAAATTGAGCCTGACTAGAGGTGCTGAGATGAAAGAGGTTAAGAGCCCAGACTGGGAACTAATTTACTTTGTAATGAAATATTTAATGCTGCTATTGAAGAAGATCCAGAATGTTCTTCTAATGACTTGTACGAATGTATACTATTAATAAAAGTTTTGTCAAGGCTTTTGAGCTTTGTTGCTTCTAAAGAAAAAGTGCAGCTGCCAAAGATTACCATCTTTTGCACAATTGATAAGCACTGTTAAATAGTGCTCATTAATTCAGAATAGCCAAACATAAAGTAGGTTTCTAAGCCTAATATATCCTAAAAATGGCTCAGAAGCTGAGTATGGTAATTAAAATGGAAACTGTATGTATACGTGATACATAGAAATCATGAGTGGGACACACGGAACTGTTGTTTTCCTTAGATGATGTCTCATGCTGAAGGACAACAGAGAGACTTAATTAGGCGAATTGAATGCCTTCCTGCTTCTGGCCATCTTAGTTCCTTGGACCAGGATCTCTTAATGCTCAAAGCTACTTCCATGGCAACTATGAACTGCTTAAACGACTGCTTTCATATTCTCCAGTTGCAGCATGCATCGCATCAGAAGGGCTCATTGTCTTCAGGTAAGTTACAGATTAAGAGTAGGATTTAACCTTAAGGGCCAAAACATGGAAAGATTGCATTTGTTGTAATTCTAACTCCTAAAAAATCTTAAGAAGAAGAAAAAAAAAAAAACAACGAGCCTCTTGATTTTTTTAATTATCACATTAATGTTAAAGAAAGTCTTATTGTGTCCTTTTTAGAATCTAAAATGATTTTAGGCCTAATGTTTAATATAATTGAATATCTCTTTGGAGACCTCAACTCCATATGTCGAAAACTGAACTCAAAACCTACATCTCGTTTGTTTGTGCTAAAATTGGTGGCATCGTTATTCATCCAGTCAACCT
The DNA here is from genome assembly GCF_002007445.2 of Ailuropoda melanoleuca. Classification (NCBI taxonomy): domain Eukaryota; kingdom Metazoa; phylum Chordata; class Mammalia; order Carnivora; family Ursidae; genus Ailuropoda; species Ailuropoda melanoleuca. The sequence continues at coordinate 67,298,717 of NC_048218.1, read as the reverse complement.
TAATAGAGATATCGGGACCATTTCTTAACTTTTGGCTTAGTCTGCTGTTCATTATATCCATACTGACCCAGAGATATTAAAGTCTGTCAGTCACTTTTCAGTTTGAAAAATAAGGTGTACATTTAGTATTTGAGAGTACTTATTTGTTGAAATTAATCTACTGGGGAAAATAATGTTACTGCATGTGAGGACAAAAAAATGAGTTTTTCTATTTAATGAGATGAATAAACTCATGTTTCTTTATTGAGATATAATAGACATATAATATGTAAGTTTAATGTGTAAAGCATGTTGATTTGATACATATACACGTTGCAACATGATTACCAAAGCTAATGCCTCAGTCATATCACACAATTCTCACTTTTTTGTGGTGAGAAACCAAGAATAGGACGCTCAGTGGACTGAGCCACCCAGGCACCCCTACCGTAGTCAGATCTGAGGTGATACAATATGGTTTCCATCCTCATGGATGCCTACTTAAATCAATATTTCAAGCTAATAAACTATGTTTAATGTCAGTTGTAGGTATAGACGAGTAAGCCATGTATGTTTCCCATAGGGAACTCATAGTCCAGTTGGGAATGAACATGTAAATACTTAACTGTAATACGGGAAGTGTTGTTTACAACGGGAACAAAATGGTTTGGGCGAATATATGAATGGACCAATACTTCTGACAGAAAACGGTCTGGGAAAGGCTTGGAAAAGCTATAAAAACCAATTAGCTTAGGGGTAGAGAGCGAGGAGAGGGTGTTCAGAAGAGATGGACTGGCATAAGTTGTGAGTTGTGAATATGGACTGGGGCCTTGGAGAAATTGTAAGTAATATATAAATTTTTTCCTGTTTAGAAAGAAACACACATACCTGGGGCGCCTGGGTGGCTCAGTCGTTAAGCATCTGCCTTCGGCTCAGGGCGTGATCCCAGCTGGGATCAAGCCCCGCATCAGGCTCCCTGCTCCGCTGGGAACCTGCTTCTTCCTCTCCCACTCCCCCTGCTTGTGTTCCCTCTCTCGCTGGCTGCCTCTCGCTGTCAAATTAATAAATAAAATCTTTAAAAAAAAAAATTAGGAACTATTATACAATTGAAAAAAAGAAAGAAATCATGCATTAGCCTACCAACCAGATATTGCCACTGATAATAGTAGTACATACACCACCAAGTTTTCTTTCCTCCTTAGTTTTTGTTTGTTTTACCCATCGTTATTAGAAAATATCGTTATTAGAAAATATGTTTTTATCTTATACTTTTAATGTAATATCAAGAATATTTTCCAATTTATGTTATGCGTTTTGTAAACACAGTTTTTGTTGGCTGCATTATATTCCTTTGAAGGGATAATTCTTTGGTTTACTTGACTGTTCTCCTGTGTTGAACATTGGAGGAGTTATCTTGAGCTGTGAAATTTGGTTTAATTCTAGTGTTTATAATAATAATGTCAGGAAAATGATAGTTTGTTTTCAGTTGATGCTACTTAATTTTTACAAAGCATATCAGCTAGCACAGTGCTAGATACTAGATGCTTAAAACTTGATTAATTAAATGTATATAATTTTTTAATTCTTAGAAATTTCATTTGTGTAGTTTAATACACAACTATTTTTAAATGATTGCTTCATGATTAGTGAAGCATGTACAATATAAATTTGCATTTTTTAGTTAAAAAATGAAAGAGACTGTAAACTTTATAGAAGTGTTTAAAGTAAAAGTTGTTCTCCCTCATTACTATGTTTTGGAGCATGGATTTGTGAATATTTGGTGGAATTGATTAACCAGTATTGGTATTTCTTTTTTTTTTTTTTTTTAAAGATTTTTTATTTATTTATGCGACAGAGACAGAGATAGAGACAGCGAGAGAGGGAACACAAGCAGGGGGAGTCGGAGAGGAAGAAGCAGGCTCATAGCGGAGGAGCCTGATATGGCTCGATCCCATAACGCTGGGATCACGCCCTGAGCCGAAGGCAGACGCTTAACCGCCGTGCCACCCAGGCGCCCCCAGTATTGGTATTTCTTACATAAGCAGTCATTTTCCAAATTAGATCTGTAGAAATTTAATCTTCAGTCAGTTGAGAATAAAAATAGAACTGTGGAAAGAAAAACTGAATTACTTTTCACTCAAATTTTGAGATGACAAAAGAAATGAAATCTAAATTTAAATTAGTGTTTAGTCCTATAAGGTCTTAATGTATGTTGTCCAAGGGATCATTGATTTAGAGGAGTCTTGAGACCAAATGATTGGTTTGATAAAGAGTATTGTGGTTTCCAATCAATTGAGCAATCTCTTAAAATGGATCTCTTATTTAGTGTTTTGTGCATTTTATTTTTAGAAGTAAAGACATCTAGATATTGATAGTAAGAATAAACATTTTAAGGTAGGAGCAAAACGTTTTCATTTCTTTGGACTTTTGAAACTGGGCTCTTGAACTGGGTTATTCCCTGAGAGACTGGCCTGAGTAGCAAGGCAGGATGCTCTGGTAGCCTGGTAGGTACTTAGTAATTTATTCCTGCACTGAAGTCTGATATTTCATTATAGACCAAGTAAATTCCCTAGTCTTTGTAACTTCTGCTATAGTAGTCTAACATCTCTAATTGTAGCATTCTAATAATCAAGCTTCTGTGAAACCTAGATCAGCCTCTGAAATCAAATGGAACATTTTCCATTATTGATTAGGCATAGAATCCACTTTGTTAAACTAGTTGAGGGTAATAAGAGACATTTGAGTCATTAACTGAGAAGATGACAGGTCTCTAAATGTGACCACTGTCTTTCACTGGGTCAGCTATTATTTATTTAGTAGAAAAGCCTTTCAGTTTAAAAGTATATGGACCTTCTTTATAGGATTAAAAAACAAGAGGAATGGACATGTATTTGCAACACTTACATTAGATCAAGGTGGTTATCTTGAATGGTTAGAAAATTGCTACTGAGAGTAACGTTCAGTCCCAAAACGAAGAAAATTCTTCTGTTTCAAAATTCCAGGCTCCTCCCGTAATTGTGACTCCCTAATTGCATATTTTTTGATCATTAGGGAGAGGAACAGTGTGTTTTACAGAAAGGGTAGCAAGTCAGCTATTCAGGGCAGGAATACATTATACTGTACAGATTTCCCAGAAGTTCAGTCCCATTCAGGGTGAATTCTTTTAAAAGGTGTCTCATTTCAAGTTGTAAGTTGCTCTGTTGTAAAATACCCAATCATGGTGCTCATGCTAATGAGCTACAAGTGGTTGTTTGCAGAGTCTCTTAGCAGGTTGAATTGCTTTTAGTCTTGTGGGCTCAAAACAAAATTGTTTAATAAAATCCACATCTGCTGAACTTTCCAGATTATGAGCAAGTTTCAGCGAAAGTTTTCTCTTACTTCATCAGGAACGACAATCGAGTGGTTAGAACCAAAGATACCTTTATCAAACCACTATAAAAATGGAGCTGACCAGCCTTTTGCCACTGAGCAAAGTAAACCAGTGGCGGTCCCAGAAGAGCAGTGTGTTGAAGAGTCTGGACCATTAGCAAGGGTAAGGTAATGTGAAAATATGGTTTTGATGTAAAAACTAGGAATCACTGGAAAGGTTCAGTTCTCTTTCCATTGTCAGAGCGTGCAAGTCATCCTAACACCACCAGTGCAACATTCTTGAGACTCTAGACATTGTTTTTCTAACTTAAACAGCACTGGCTTTAGAAGAGGTCTGTTGTATAATACCAGTACTCGTTGTGTTTTGCAGGTTAAATTATGTGCCTTTTTTTTTTTAATTTTTTTTTATTATATTACGTTAGTCACCATACAGTACATCCCTGGTTTCTGATAAATTATGTGCCTTTTTTAGTTTGGGCTCACTTGATAAAACTGTATTTAAAAGTTGCAATTTGCATGTTTTTATTTTTCTAGAGAATAACTTATCTAATATAAGATTATTTGCATAATATTTCTCTCCTACATTTCTTCTTAAATCTTAATTTAACATTATTAGATGCTTACTATTTAATTTACAAGTTTAAAAACCTCCTACTTAGTCTTTTTTGTTGTAAGCACTTTTTCAAACCAGTTTTTTTTAAGTGTTACTCAAAATAGCATAGTCTCAGGGTTTTATAATATTTTTGTAAGTATTATCTATTCCATATTTCTCAGAAGCTAAAAAATGTCTTATTCTAGTCATAGTTCCACCACTGTAAAAAATCATATTGATCTTTTGCCTTTTGTGTTTTTTTTTATGGTCATTATAATTACATAGTTTTATTTTAAGCTCTTTTTACTTGATACTTCTAAGCATTTTGTCTGGCCTATATAATTACAATTTTAAACGTTGAAGTAAGCTATTAAATATCTAAGCTCTTTGTTATTTTTTTTATTATAAATAACACTATGTCATCTTATCTGCTGTTTTTTCCCTCCTCTTAATTTGTATTATTTCTTTAGGTTATAGTCCCAAGTGGAATATTGAGTCAAGAGTAATGCACAGCTTATGGTTATTTATATATTAATAAATTACTTTTTAAAAGAAGTACATGGGGCGCCTGGGTGACTCAGTGGAGCGTCTGACTCTTGATTTCGTCTCAGGGTCATGAGACCGAGCCCCCAGCTGGCTCTGTGCTCAGCAGGGAGTCTACTTGAGATTCTCTCTCTCCCTCTCTGCTCCCCCACCAAATAAATAAATAAATCTTAAAAAAAAAAAAAGTGGTAGTACATGATGCAGAGGCTTCCAAAACTGGCCAAGACCTTGGCTTAACGAGGCAGGCGATGGCATTAGTGTGGACAGAAGAAAAACAGTATGAAATAATTTTTTTTCCTTTAACTTTTTGACCAGATCATTTCTAGAGTCAAGCAGTTAGTATTTATTAAGCTATTCTAGTGTATGACAAGTCCAGTGTTAGGAATTAGAGGAGACACAAAAAAATCAAAGACATAATTCTTTCACTGAAGAGACTTAATAATCTGCTTGGAATCAGAATTACATATACACTGAAACAATGAGAGGATAACATGAAGCAGCATTTTTTTTTTCTGTCTTGATACAGTTTAGACTGTTGGGATATGGGCATTGAGAGAAAGAAAGAGAGGTGTATTGAGTAGAGTGGATGAGGAATGCTTTGGAGAGAGGGTGGAATTGGAATCAGGCTTTGAAAGAAGACAGGATTTGAAGAGGAGAGGAGTAGTAGGATAATCTCAAGGTGGAGGAATAACAGGAGCCAGGGATACAAGGCAAATGTGCTTATCGTGGTGAAAGCTTATCTGATGGTTTTAAACCCAGGTCCTGTCATTTACTGACATGTGGACCAATAATTAGCCAGTTAGTTTCGATTTTCTCATCTGTAAAGCAGGGGTAATAATATCTTACAAGATTGTTATGAACATAAAATGAATATAGCAGAGCACCTCGTTTATGGAAAATGATCACAGGGTGATTGGATTTTATAAATCCAGATGACCATTCACTGCATTCTCTGGAGAGTGATAATCCCTGGAGCCACTGCTCCATAAAATACAATGTAAATTGTGCCTCCAAGGAACATAAAAATCATACAGAAGAATTTAGTCTTAATGTAATAGATGAGAAAATCATGAGCATGGGGTGTTTAAGAAAATTGGTATTGATACGACCTAGAATTAAAGTGTCGATAGAAGGCTATGGAGGTAGAAATGAAGACAAATGAATAGGTAATGTGCATTTCAAATGAAAGTCAGGTGGACTTGTGATTGACTGGTTGTAGGGTTAGATGAAAGATAACTCCCAAGTTTGTGAACCTAAATGACTAGGTAGAATTCACAAAGTTAGGAAGACTAGGAAGAAAGAGCCTTTGAGAGAAAAAAATTGGTATGGTTTATGAACATGTTGAATTTTTAACGATTGTATTTTTAAGTAATCTCTCTACCCAGTGTTGGGCTCAAACTCAACAACCCCAAGATCAAGAGTCGTATGCTGTACCAGCCAGGAGCCCCTGAACATGATGAATTTTATGTGAGAGGAGGATATATGATTGTAAACATATATGAAAAGCAATTAGAAATAATGAAACCAAAGCTTTGGAGAGAGAGCAGGACTAGAGACATAATTTGCAAGTGAAAATTACAAACTGTAAATCATATACTCTAACATCTTCACTCTTCTCAATGAGAATACAAAGCGTTTTGGGGGTTAGAGAGGCATAAGTTAAAGGTGGGACACAGATGGGGAGGAGAAAATTGTTATATTTCCAGATTTATGTATGTATGTATTTATTTTATTTGAGAGAGAGAATGCATGAGAGGGGGCAGGGTCAGAGGGAGATGCAGATTACCCGCAGAGCAGGGAGCCCAATGTGGGACTTGATCCTGGGACTCCTGGCATCATGACCTGAGCCGAAGGCAGACACTTAACCGAATGAGCCACCCAGGCACTCTCCAAATCTTTTGAAATAGTGAGTAGACCAGATATATCACCTAGTCTAAGTAGAAAGAAATAAGTGCACAGATACTATTTTTAATTGCAAAGACACTAGACTACTCAAGCACATCAGAATAGACCTGAATTTTCTAAAAATTTCACACATGCCTTCTTGAAATATGAGTGTTAATGCAAGCTGGAGACAGACATGTAGTGGGGGAGATTTTGCTGCCAGGTATGGAAAAAGTAAACCCTAGTAAGGCTAGAATGAAGCCCACAGTTCCTTTGTGCCCAAGTCAGAAATCAGAAGGACAAAGATAGGGTTAGTAGGAGTTTGGTGGAATATTGGGGTTTCCTTTTGCCATGCAGTGTCCAAATACTATGAATTCTTAGAAACCCAACAGCTCTTGCCACTGTCTGCTAACCATTCTGGATTTATAGGACAATTACACATTTGAGCACATTCATTTGAACTTTGGTAATGCTTTAAAACTTAAGCTTTTCTTTACGAAATGGATGATGACCTTTAAGAAGAGACATTTCAAAAAGAAAGGAAAGCTTCCAAATTCTTGCATTCACACCAATATTTAGAATCAGTAATTAATTGAATTCCTCTTTTTTTTGTTCCAATAAACAATATGACTGTTTTTCTAAAAACAGCAAGAACTATACTCTTTTAAATATTTTTTCTGCTAGATTATGTTTTATTTCTTTAATATTATTTTCATTAGAGGAAGTTCCAAAGTGCAAAGTAAACTTTGTATTATATAGTAATGTTAAGGTTATATTTGTATTACTAATCTGTGTCCTAGGTTCTGACTCCAAATGTAATGGTATCTCTTCAGAGGGTTGGAGAACATTATTTAATTGAGACCTGATAGGGGTTTTCTCGACATTTCTCAAATGAGTAATTATATTTGGTATCCATATGTAGAGAGGAGGATGATCAACTTTTCCCCCATTGTATAGTGAATAAAGATTCACAAGTATACTTAAAACTTTATTAGACCATATTGTACAACTGATTAGAGTAGGCGACAGGAAATACTTCCTGACAGACTCACTAGCCATTGAAAAGGGGAATTTAGAAAGCTTTTGGGATCTCTCCTTAAGGTTGTAAAAACAGAAGTAGTTCTGATACATACAAACCATAGTTGTCTGTGTTGTCTTAACATGAGGAAATGAATAGACCATTAATTAAATTATCAGAATTTGAGCATAGTAGGTTTGCTTGGTAAAAGGGAAGAGGAAAAAGGAGAAAAAGACAAAAGAATGACAGAAACCCATTATTCTTTAATTCTGTTGCTGTGTTTTATATTTTGTTCTTAATAATTTTTAATATTTGAGAACATTGTATTCTTGATTTTATGCCTGATTAGGATTGTTTTTTGCCTAGCTACAGTGAACAGATGGGCTTCTCACTTGATAGGATTTAATTGTATGAAGAGAAAATCAGAGGCAGAGACATCAAAATCATTTCCTTTTTAAAATCCTCATAACTTAGTGCTCGCTTTGGCAGCATATATACTAAAATCCTTATAACTTAAAGTCTATTGTAATACCAAAGCTCTCTTGTACAAAAGTACAAAAAGAGGTACCACTGACAGAGCTGGGACCCCGCCCTACATACACATGAGAAGTGAACATAAAGATTCTACAGAATCTTGGAATTTGAAACTGTTATTTGAAATTGGTTAAGTAGGATTAAGAAATTAAATTTCTTTTAACCAATTATCTGGAACTAAGATGCTGTTGAAGGTAAACATTTTCAGTTTTTCAAGAGAAAATGATTGATCAAAGAACTGTGCAGAGAACCTTTTTGTGTCATTAAGACAACATGAGCAACTGTAGGGTTTCCATATCTGCACCTAGAATTCTCTTCAACCCTGCAGTTTCTTCCTGACATCTCCAAGAATGAATGAATATCAAAATATAGATTATAGTAGTAAGACTTGACATGTACACTTTAAAATTTTATTTGTATAGTTTTAGCTTTATTTATTTTTTAAGATTTTATTTATTTGGGGGCGCCTGGGTGGCGCAGTCGTTAAGTGTCTGCCTTCGGCTCAGGGCCTCATCCTGGCGTTCTGGGATCGAACCCCACATCAGGCTCCTTTGCTGGGAGCCTGCTTCTTTCTCTCCCACTCCCCCTGCTTGTATTCCCTCTCGCCGGCTGTCTCTGTCACATAAATAAATAAAATCTTTAAAAAAAAAAAAAGATTTTATTTATTTGTTTGTCAGAGAGAGGGAGCACACGCACAAGCAGGGAGAGTGGGAGGCAGAGGGAGAAGCAGGCTCCCTGCTGAGTAAGGAGCCTGATGTAGGACTCTATCCCATGTCCCTGGGATCATGACCTGAACTGAAGGCAGATGCTTAACCGACTGAGCCACCCAGACGTCCCTAGTTTTAGCCTTAAAAAAGGGCAAATATTGGGGTGCCTGGGTGACTTAATTGGTTCAGTGGCTGCCTTCGGCAGGTCACGATCCCAGGGTCCTGGGATTGAGCCCCACATCGGGCTCCCTGCTCAGCCGGAGTCTGCTTGTTTCTCTCCCTCTGCCCCTCCCCCTGTTCATGTTCACTCTCTCTCTCTCAAATAAATAAATACAATCTTAAAAAAAATGGGGCAAATATTTTATTCTCAAAGCATCTTCAACTTAAATTATAGGTGTTGGTGGTGGCTCCAAACAGGTGGCCAATCCTGCAAAGCCTGAGATTCAATATAAGACATTTTTCACTCTTTTTGAAAAATCCCATGTTTACAAAATATATGTATTTTATATATTATTTTTATGTCAAAACCACAATATGTTCAATGTAAATGATAATGGACTCATATGATGGAAATCTGTTTCATGGCTAAGTGATGTAAGGCATATTTTTACAAAGATTATTGCTCATTCCCAGATTCATTTAGGCCCAATATAAATGTGTTCAGGTCTGCTGTTCATGCTTTTCTTCTTTTTTTTTTTTGTAACGTGGCTGTGAAGTCTGTCCTTTAATTAGCAATGAAGTCTGTCCTATCTGTTTGCAAAGCTTGCTGTTTAATCCAATCTCTATATTGAAAAGAAAGAAAACACAAGAGCCTTCTTGCACAAAGAAGCAGTGACAGAAAAGAGACTTTTATTCTTAATGGATCTTAATAAGCACTTATAACGCTAGATTTTTGCTTTGACTTCAAGGAACCTGAAGAAATCAATGCAGATGATGAGGTAGAGGATACATGTGACAACAAGGAGGATGACCTGGGAGCTGTGGAAGAGCAGCGTAGTGTCATCCTGCATCTCTTGTCACAGCTGAAGCTGGGCATGGATTTAACGAGAGTAAGTACCGGGATAACTGGCCATGGAGATCAGTAGGTCACTAGGACGACCTGTAATTGTTTATGTTGTTAGGGCTTTTTATTCTTTATGAATTGGTTTCTTAATGTGTTGTTTTTTTCAATATTTTATTTTTTAAGTAATGTCTCTACCCTGGGTGGGGGCTTGAACTTAGAGCCCCAAGATCCATGGACTGAGCCAGCTAGGTGCCCCTGGTTTCTTAGTCTTTTGATGAGCATTTCTTATTTCATAAAAAATATGACAATTATCTTGTGCAGCAGGAAATCACATGGCAAGTAGACACCTATAATCTTGTTTCTGTACAAATAAAAGAGGTCCATTGGTATACAGAACTGGAGAATCTAAAGAAAAGGGTATAATCCCAGAAAACCATGAAAAACATTGACACTTCTACTTTACTCTTACTTGCCATGTTGGATAGTACATTTTGGATGTTATCTATAACAAAGGTCAGCAAACATTTTCTGTAAAGAGCCAGATAATAAATATTTTTGGCTATGCAGACACAGGTCTCTGTTGGAACTACTCAGCTTTGCCTTTATAGTATGAAAGCAGCCACAGATAATATGTTGGACTAGGCATGGCTGTGTTCCAACAAAATATTATTTATAAAAACAGGCCAGATTTTCCCCAAAGGCCATACTTTGCGGTCCCCTGGTCTGTAGCCTTGCTTACTTTAAAAGTGTGGTCTGAATTAACTAGATGTGGGAATTCTTTTACAATGGACACATATTATCAAATCACTTTAAATATCTTACAGTTTTATTTATCAATTATACCTGACTAAAACCGGAAAAAAAAATATTGTTGTCTGAAGACTAGTAGCATCATCATTGCTGGAGAACATGTTAGAAGTTCTGACTCTCAGCCCCCAACCCCAAGCTTAGAGGACCAGATCTATATTTTAATAAGATCCCCGTGTGTTCTTATATATGTTAAAGTTTGAGAAACACTAATCTACATTTTTTAATTTTAGGCCAGTCTTCCATTTCCAGTTTATCTAATTACCGTGTCTTCATTTATTTTAGCAATCAATCTGTGACGTTAATTTGAAAAGGAAATTAGGTTCAGAACCTATGTATGTCAAATATTACTACTGTGGGATTATGTACTTAGAATTACTACTGACACTACTTTGGATTTGTATGGAATTTCAGAACTGACATCAGGATATATATTTCAAATTAAGGATTTTGATGTCAGTGAAGATAGTGAAAGTGTAGATTAAAAGTGACTTAAGTAAGATGTAACTTAAATAGAAAGCATTTTGCCTTTCATCTTTACTTTGAAGCATCTCAAAATCAAAACACATTTCTTTCTTTACTTGCAGTGATTACAGGGGAGTTTTAAAGAAAATGGATTGAGTTAAAAGCCTACTAAGAAACAGACATTTTAGAAATTAAAGAAACCCATTAATCTTTCCTCTTTCATCTAACCTTAACATTTCAACTGGGTGTCATTTCTATTCTAGAAATATTTTCATATTAGTGGTTCAGAAAAAACTATTAGCTATAAAATCAGTTAAAATGAATAATGATATGAAAGGTTTGGTTATTCTGGTGTTTGCTGTCCCTAGTAGATTTAGGTTTATAAGTCATAAAAATAATATGGGGGTTTATGAGGCATAAGAACATTTGAAAAGAATATGCTGTGATAGTAATCCAGATGGTAAAGCTTTCTCTAGGCATGATAACTATATATAATACAGCTTCCCCACATTTGTTCCTTGTTAATTAAAGATATAAATACATATATAGTATTTATGTATAAAATCATCAACATTAACCAACGATGAATTATGAACATTAGCATAACATTGAAAAGAATGGTACTTTTTGAGTAACATTTAAAAATCTTGGTGACTGAACTGCAGTCACATCTACCTTCCTTTCTAACAAAACACTGATACAACAAATACTTTTTGAGCGCCTCTTATATTCCAGACACTGTGCTAGGTGCTGGAACTACAGCAGCAAGAAAGGTAACCATGCTCCCAGCCTGCATGTTGTGAATAAGTAATAACTGTTCATCTTGTTCCTTTTTAAATAATATTATGGATTCTGTATAATTATACAGTTCACAGAAAGTTTGGGAAAATAAAGGAAAAAATCTCCTGTGATTTCATTACCCTAACAACACAACACTCAGTTTTGAGAATTCTTTCCAGTCTTTCTTCATATAATGTAGTTTATTTCCAATTTTGTTAACATTTCCTTTTTTCAGTTAATATTCTTTCTTTCTGAAATGTATTATACACAGTCTTCTGTGTGTATAAACAGTTTAAAGAACTGATTTGGGCTCAGGTCATGATCTCAGTGTCATGAGATTGAGCCCTACATCATGGTCCACACTGGGTGTAGAGCCTGCTTAAGATTCTCTCTCTCCCTCTCCCACCAGCTCTCATGCACACACTCTTAAATAAAAGTTGTTGCTTTTGTCTACATTCCTGGTATCTTTAGGTTTGTCTTTATGTAAAATATATTCAATATAATTTTAATGGATTTCAGAAGAAAGTGCAATTAAGATGTTTGTGTTCAGTCCACCATGAAATGAACCTAAAACATTAGTATCTTTTGTATTAGTTGTATCATCTTCATAACCATCTTTTGTTTCCCCCATAACCATCTTTTTATTTTTATTTATTTATTTATCTATTTTTAAAGATTTATTTATTTATTAGACAGAGAGAGACAGCCAGCGAGAGAGGGAACACAAGCAGGGGGAGTGGGAGAGGAAGAAGCAGGCTCCCAGCAGAGGAGCCTGATGCGGGGCTCGATCCCAGAACGCTGGGATCACGCCCTGAGCCGAAGGCAGACGCTTAACGACTGCGCCACCCAGGCGCCCCCATAACCATCTTTTTAAATTACATAAAGTTTATCAGGTGGAAGTTCCATATTTAAGTTTGCTAGAACCACAGTTAAAAGCAACCACAGTTGCTAGATTTTAATTTTATTTTCACATTTCTTTTTCTTTCTTTATATTGTTTCCTAAGGCTAAATTTCTAGAAGAATGATTACTAGGCTAAATGGATATGAATATCTTTGGGCTCTTGAAAAATATAGGATTACTTTCTCAATTTGTTGAACCAGTTTGCAGTGCCTCTCCAATTCTGCTCTAAAGAAAACTAATCCACAGGGTGCCTGAACCGACCTATTCAGTTGGTTAAGGGTCGGACTCTTGACCTCGTTTGGTTCAGGTCCTGATTTCAGTGTCGTAGATCAGGCCCCGAGCTCAGCTCAAGAGTCTGCTGTAGATTCTCTTCCCCCCCTTTGCCCTTCCCCCTGCTCAGAAGCACTCTTTCTCTCTCTAAATAAATAAAATCTTAAAAAAAAAAAAAAGATAAAGTAATCTTCCTTACACTTAACCTGGCTTTCGGTGTCAAAAGTACCCTTTTTGTGTGTTTTGGGGTTTTTTCCAGTGAAAAAATTTAGATTCAGCCACCTGGACTTCCATTTAGATGATCCCAGTTTTGTTGTTGGCCATATCCAAAGCATCATGGTCAGGAGCCATTTGAACATACCCCTTATCTCCATCAGGGCGGATCAGGGTGGCCCCTCAATGTCGTAGAGCTTCCTCATAGCCTGTTTGATCTGGTGCTTGCTGGCCTGGACATCTGCAAGTGTGCTGTTGTCTTCTGTTTTATTCATGGTTAACTTGGTAATCAGGGGGAACTTGATGACAGCATAGTGGTGAAGCTTGTTTCTCACGGGGGCACTCTTTCAACAATATTTGGGCTACTTTCAGAGATGTAGTATCTTGGTGCGTTGGAAGGTAGGTGACATGCAGATTTTCTTTTTGCAGATTTTCTTTTTCTGTGCATATGACTGTTGGCACCTTTCAGCACCACTTTCTTGGCCTTCAGAGCCTTTGCTTTGGCCCCTGCTTTGGGTGGGGAAGGGGCGGGGGATTCCTCCTTCACCGTTGGCACCATCTTCATGAAAAGCGAAAGTTCCCTTGAGGGGTGCCTGGATGGCTCAGTAGAGCATGATCTCTGGGTTGTGAGTTCATGGCCTTCATTGGATGTGGAGCCTACTTTTAAAAAGTTCCCTTCTTGGGGTTCCTGGGTGGCTCAGTTAAGTATTTGCCTTTGTCTCAGGTCATGATCCCAGGGTCTTGGGATAGAGACCTGCATCGGGTTCCCTATTCAGCAGGGAGTTTGCTTCTCCCTCTGCCTCTCCCCCCAGGCTTGTGCTCACTTGCTCTCTTGCTCATGCTGTCTCTCTCTCAAACAAATAAGATCTTTAATTAAAAAAATAAATAAAAAATAAAAGTTTCCTTCTTGAAAACAGTTCTCTTGTGCTTAAAATTAAGTGTAAGGTAAAATGTTTGCTTTGATCAGTGATCTCTGTAGTCTGTCTAGTTTCAGGGAGTGAAAATATCTCTTCTCTTCTCTCATCTTAATCAGTCATCTGTAATTTATTTTTAAAGTAGGAAAGGAGGGGCGCCTGGGTGGCTCAGTCATTAAGCGTCTGCCTTCGGCTCAGGGCCTGATCCCAGAGTTCTGGGATCGAACCCCACATTGGGCTCCCTGCTTCACTGGGAACCTGCTTCCTCTCCCACTCCCCCTGCTTGTGTTCCGTCTCTTGCTGACTGTCTCTCTCTGTCAAATAAATAAATAAAATCTTTAAAAAAAAAAAAAAAAAGGAAAGGAAAAAAATCATGGCTAACATTTGAGTTTTACCATAATTTCCCTGATGATACTTTAATCCAGTCTAGGAGTTAGAGGATTTTTAAAAAAACATCTCAGACTTGATCCTCTTGAACTCCTGAATTGGTATTTAATCTTAACCACTTGATTTTCATTTCCTTTTAAGCATGCTTATTTTTTAATGAGACCAAATACTTCTGTGACTTGAATACTCCTCTAGAATGAAATGTTTTCAGAAAGGTAAGAATCGTTTTCTACAGATTTATACATGATTAAAGTTTTACTGTTTGGTTGATTTTTGTTGTTGTTTTAGGTGGTGCTTCCTACATTTATCCTAGAGAAGCGTTCTTTGCTGGAAATGTATGCAGACTTTATGTCTCATCCAGACCTATTTATAGCCATCACTAATGGAGCCACAGCTGAGGATAGAATGATTCGTTTTGTTGAGTACTACCTTACCTCATTTCATGAAGGCCGTAAAGGAGCCATTGCTAAGAAACCGTACAATCCTATCATTGGAGAAACATTTCACTGCTCCTGGAGGATGCCGAAAAGCGAGGTGGCATCCAGTGTTATCAGCAGCTCTTCCACCCAGGCAGTTACAAATCATGCTCCTCTGTCAGAGGACACTTTGAGCCAGGTGGGATCAGACTGTTATACAGTCAGATTTGTTGCTGAGCAGGTTTCCCATCATCCTCCAGTCTCAGGATTTTATGCAGAATGTGCGGAGAGGAAGATGTGTGTAAATGCGCATGTTTGGACTAAGAGCAAATTCTTAGGCATGTCGATAGGCGTGACAATGGTTGGAGAAGGTAAGTAAAACTGTTCTCTAATTTTTAATATCAAACTATAATCTTAAATTTGGGGAAGCTAGATAAATAAAAATTTGAAATGTTACATGTGCTACTTTTTTATTCCATTTTTTAGTGTGTTCTAGAATGGTGGGGAAGGGGGCTCATATTTATGGACAAATATAAATTATCTTCTTAAATTTTTTTCCCTGATTCTAAATATAAAATTTTTTATTTTAGAATATTTGGAAAACTTAGAAAAGTATCAAGAGGAAAATAAACCATCTCTAATACCTCCATCCAGAGAAGGATAAATTTAGCTAGCATTTTGTATTTTTTCTGTTGTGTATATGTTCATACTTTTATTTTTGTTTTGTAAAGTTGTGATTAGTTCTCTATATATAGTTTTGTGTCCTGCTTTTTTGCAATAAATATTCATTTTCCCATGTCATTGATAATACTTTAAAACATGTTTTAGTGACTGTATAATATCCTATGTAATGAGATATTTACCATCTTTTATTTGACCTTCCTCTATTTGGACATTGAAGTTGTTTCCATATTTTCATTATTATAAAAAGCACTCAAGAAATGTATTACCTAGAAATATCTTCTAGCTTGATCTTTTGTATTTCCTGAGGAAATACACAAGTATTACCTGAGGAGGTAATACTTTAAAATACATCGCCAGTCTTTAATTCCACTTCAGCAAAAAGTTATGAAAAGATAATTTAAGGTAATTGCCAAAAAGTAAACAACAACAAAAAGCTTCTACAGAAATACTTGTAGAGTTAATGAAAATACAATGGCAGAAAAAAAACCTATCATTTTAATGCTAAAGGAAAACCTTTGTGCATGGAATAATTGTTCAAAAATACGTTAGCATGGCATAATTAAGTCTATGATATTAACATTTTGAGACTGTGTTACTGTAGCTGTAGAAAAGAACTTTATCCCCCCTTTCAGTTTTCCTCAATAAGATCTGTTGTGATATGAGTCTTACCAATTTCCAAATAATAATTTTAAGTTAAAGCTTTTATAACACTAGAAAGTACTCATGTTTTATTAGTTAAAAAAACGTTTGCCACCTTCAGTTATAAGCTTCATAACATTAGCTCTAAGATCTTCATAAATCAGTTTGTTTTATAGATGAAAAAAACAAGTCTAGAGGTGATGAGACATGTTCAGGGTCACAAAAGTTAAGGCCTAGCCAGATTTAGAACCCCCTCCTCTAACATACTCTCCTTGCAGACAGTTAGCTCTTACTGATGAGATTCTGTTGATGGTAGCCTCTTCAAGAAAGGAAATGCTTCAGGAAATAAGGAAAAGCATTAATAGCTTAACCTTGCATTAATAATGAAGGCTGTATAAAATAGGTAATTTTTAGTATTTATGTGCTAATTATATATTTATGGATTGCCTTTTAGAAATAAAATTTCTATAGTAATCTCAATAGAAAGTAAATAAAATCAGAGTGGGACTTAACGACAATTCATTTTGTTCTAATAGGAACATGTTCTGTTTTTATTTGTTGGGACATTCCATTTAATGGTGGAATAAGTGAGGTTTTAGAATTCTTTGAATCTCTTGTCCTAACTATTATATACATTCAAAACTGACTGATTTTAAATTCTTCCAATTTTAAATTATATTCCAAGTGGTATTTATGGTAAATATAATCTTAGAGATCAGAAACCTAGGTTATAAGATGACATATTTTTAGAAAAGTAATCAAAACATACCTTTTCTAACTTAAAATGAATTAGCAGTTACTATTAAACCCTTAAAATATACCCAAGTGTATTGTCTATATGCCTTCTGACAGCTCCCATTATATATAAATGTATTACAGCCAGAACCAGGCTTCTTATGAAATGGCTTGATAATTCTTGATTTATTGTCGCCCTTTGTGAAGACCGTAAAGGTAATACAAGAAAATAATTGGTGTTACTTTATGTAAAGTAGACTGCTTTAGAATCTCGGTTTGTCTGTTCGCTTATCCTAAAAATTAACTATATTAAAATATTTATGATGACTCTTGCCCTTATTTGTGAACATTAAGAACAGAGTACTTAATGAGCATTCATAAAGAGAAAGATAACCATTTAGAGTTCAGACTAGTAGTATATTTTCAGTTCAGTATTTAGTTTGATAGTGACCGAGGTAATGAGCTTGGGTTAGTAGTAACTCAGATATCCTTAGTTGTCTCTTCATTATCTAGTATAAACTGATTATTCATTAATTCCTCCTCCTATATTTTTTCTTAAATCCTTAATATAACATCACTCAATATAAAACAAGCCCCATTAGAATAATATTTGTTTGAAAACTGTCACTGCTATCTCTTGTAGCCTCACACCAAATACTTCAGAATTTGGCAAACAAAGTTATTATTATGACCATAGTTTTCATGATAGAATTAGGTCTTTTATTCGTAATATACACAGAATGAAGAACCCCCTTTTTTTTTCCTTAAATTGAGACTACGTTCTGTGGCTCTATAGCATTAGACATTTATTCCCAAACTGAGAAAGTTATTAGTACTAATGATCAGACTGTAACATAATGCAGTATTAACATGTTCTTAAAGTCTGACTTAAGGTTTTACTTTTAAGAGTCTATTAGAAATCTTGATCTCTTTCCACTGTAGCATTTTCTGGCCCCATGAACCCCAAAGGGATGGCAAAGTCATTCATTTATTACCAGGAATATTATCAAATACAGTTGTAAGGGAAGTTAGTTTAATCCAAAGTTAAATGAAAATTAAGCAAAACAATGATGTTTATTTACTAAACCTGAGAAGAAATAATATGGATGTTTTATAACTCTTCTTTTTCTTCTTCTTCTTCTTCTTCTTCTTCTTCTTCTTCTTTTTTTTTTTTAAGATGTTAACTACCTTCATGTTTTCATATTCAGGTATCCTCAGTCTGTTGGAGCATGGAGAAGAGTATACATTTTCTCTACCTTGTGCATATGCCCGGTCAATTTTAACTGTTCCTTGGGTAGAGCTGGGTGGTAAAGTCAATGTCAACTGTGCAAAAACTGGGTATTCAGCCAGCATCACTTTTCATACTAAGCCATTTTATGGTGGCAAACTACACCGGTAAGAACATTTTAGTGATACCTGGCTCTTACTCTATCAGTTTGATCTTGTATTATAATTCCTTATTCTTTTCCTGCTTTGTTTAGGTGGATGGAGTTGGAGCTTTATTTATGTCTATTTTCTTAAGACATTCTGGGCATCCTGGTCTAGTTTTTTTGTTTAAGATTTTACTTTAGAAATATGGAGTGAGAGTGCAGTGGTGGGGGAGGAGCAGAGGGAAAGAGATAAGCAGATACTGCACAGAACGCTGAGCCCAATGCCGGGCTTGATCCCATGACCCTGAGATCCTGACCTGAGCCAAAACCAAGAGTCGGATGCTTAACTGACTAAGCCACCCAGCCTCCTCCATCCTGATCTGGTTTTTGAAATAGTGACAGATCTATCTACTCTTATAAATTTTTCCTGGTTAAGTAGCTAACAAGATACAGAGTAGAATTCCTAACAAATGAACATTCAGTCTCTGGTGCAATTTCTGCCTTTCAAGGGGTTCTGACTAGATCCAGGCCCCAGTGAAGGCAGCTGTTGGTACAAGTTAGCATGAAAATAGATCTAATCATATGAAATAGTTGAAGTAGCGCAGTGATGGAAGCCAGCGTTCTTCGGCACTAATACTGTGAATACCCCCTTCTCAGCTTCTCTGTCTCTTCGCACTGTTCCAGATCATCCAAACTACATGAAGACCAGTTGTCTAGTAGAATCTTCAAAAGGATACTGACTCTCTTCCTTAAACCCTTCATGCCTATTCTGACTGTCCTAAAGTAGGAATAGTTTTCTGTCTATAACCCTTTATTGAAAAATACATCTCTTCTTGATGGTTTTCACAAAGTAAAAATTTGAACATGGAACATTACCAGCATCCTAGAGACCCTCCTCATGCCCTCTTACAGTTACACACACGCGCACACAAGTTAACCATTTATACCCTTCCTTCTTAGGGTAGCCACTACCCTGATTTTTTTTTTTTAATGTTTTTGTGTTATGTTAGTCACCATACAGTACATCCCTGGTTTTTGATGTAAAGTTCGATGATTCATTAGTTGCATATAACAACCCAGTGCACCATGCGATACGTGCCCTTTTTACTACCCATCACCAGCCTATCCCATTCCCCCACCCCCCTCCTCTCTGAAGCCCTCAGTTTGTTTCTCAGAGTCCATAGTCTCTCATGCTTCATTCCCCCTTCTGATTCCCCCCCCTTTCTTTATCCCTTTCTTCTCCTACTGATCTTCCTAGTTCTTATGTTCCATAGATGAGAGAAACCATATGATAATTGTCTTTCTCTGCTTGACTTATTTCACTTAACATTATCTCCTCCAGTGCCGTCCATGTTGCAGCAAATGTTGAGAAATCGTTCTTTCTGATAGCTGAGTAATATTCCATTGTATATATGGACCACAACTTCTTAATTCAGTCATCTGTTGAAGGGCATCTCGGTTCCTTCCACAATTTAGCTATTGTGGGCAAAGCTGCTATGAACATTGGGGTGCATATGGCCCTTCTCTTCACTACGTCTGTATCTTTGGGGTAAATACCCAGTAGTGCAATGGCTGGATCATAGGGTAGCTCTATTTTTAACTTTTTAAGGAACCTCCACACTGTTTTCCAGAGTGGCTGTACCAACTTGCATTCCCACCAACAATGTAGGAGGGATCCCCTTTCTCCACATCCTCTCCAACATTTGTTNTCCTTTTATCTTTTGTTTCTCTTGCCTTTGGAGATGTGTCATGAAAAAGGTTGCTGTGGCGGATGTCGTAGAGGTTGGCCTATGCTCTCCTCTAGGAGAAACACCATTGATTAGCTTTGCCTGTTTTTGAACTATATATTATAATGAAATCATATACTGTGTTCTTTCATATTTGACTTTTGCTCAGTATTACGTTTTTGAGAGTCATCCGCATGTACCATGGTTCATTCTCCTTACTGAAGACTGTACTACATTGTATGACTGTGTCACAATTCACTTATTCATTCTAATGTTGATGGGCATTTGGGTAGTTTCCAGATTGGGGCCATTGCAAATGGTGCTACTAGAACATTGTTTGATGAATGTATGTATGAATTTCTGTTGGACAGATACCTAGAAGTGGAATTACTGGGTCGTAGGGGATGGAAGTTGAACTTGAGTAGGTGCTGACAGTTTTAAGTGGTTATTACCAAAGTACACACCCTCCAGCAATGTCTGAGACTTTCGATTGCATATAGCTATTTTACTTTTTCATTCTTAGACAACTGGTACTTAAAGATTGATTGGTTCCCAGACATTGAATGGGCCTTTAAAAATACAGACTTCTAAAGCAGAGAATTAAAACACACAGAACTATCACCCAAATAGAACCACTAGACATTGTCAGAATAGTCACCTCTTACCTTAGAGAAGGCATTGTTATGGTTAACACTTTGCTTTATGTGCTTCTACTTTCTCCTCTTATTACAGTTATCACAGGATTCAAACCTTATAACCAGCAGGGGCTTTAGACATCACTAGACTAACATTTATACTAGGTGCATGTATCCCTTTGCAATATGCCTGATAACTGATTTGTTCAGTCTGTGTTCAAACATTTATTATTTGCACAAAACTCACAGTGAGTGAGGGACAAGCAGCAGTCCATTCAGACTCCTCTTATTTATATAAAGTTAAAGCTGAAATCTATACTCCTGTACCATTCTTGCCTTGGTTAAAGTATTCCTCAGTCTATCTATATTCTTGAGTAGAATGCTCAGGGAAAACAACTATGGTGATAAATCTTCCAAAGCCAGCACTATCTTATTGTCAGTGACACTAAGGTGTGGACTGTTGTTTATGTTTTTCTCCTTAGTATTATTTTCTGGATAAGGAGACATGGAGTGATTTTAGTTGTCTTTTTGCCAACTGTTTCTGGTCCCTGAAACTTCATTCTGAGAGTATATGTGCTATGTGCATATTGTGTGTGTTATTTGAAATCCTACAAGATTCATATTACCTGTAAAAACATTTTTCTAAAAAAAAAGTTATATATACAACAACTTATTCTCTTGATTGATTGTCTTATTTCCCCCAATATGGCTATAAGCTTTTTGATAGAACTGTACTGTTTTGGGCCTTCTGTTCCATCTAGATAGTGTACATAGTAAGTGATTTGTAAATTTTTGCATATTTTTCTTTGGAAATATGATTAAGTGTTTCTCTCTTCTTGGAGATAGAATCTAGTCAACCCTATCAAATTGTACCCATTCCTTTAATATATTACTGGTTAATCTCTTAGACACAAACTCTTAGATCTGATTTTTTTAGAGCTTCACTCATTTGATATCCCTTTCCTCCTCTAGGAGAGCCCTGTAGAGGTTTGAACACAGCTGTTAACAGGCTCTCTTCATTTTTCTCTTCTTGCAGTGTAACATCTTCATTTCTTTGACAGTCATTCTTAATGACATGAAAAACTAGGAAGGTAGTTTTGGTATTAGTATGTTCTGTTCAGTGCCAAATAGTTGGTAGTATGTGAGATGAAAATACTAGAGCCACAAGCGAGAGTAAATCAATGGATATTAACAACATGGGTGCCAGGTCTTAGGGCAGTGGAGGTCAGCCTCTTGGGGGACAGTGACGCTTGTAAGCACCAACATGTTCAGAAGGTTGTGTTGGAATGTTTTGTTGGAGCTAAACTATGAACGTTCAACTTAAGTCGTGGTACCTTTTTTTACTTTCAAATTAAGTATGTTTATCTGTATTCCTGTTCAGTCCTTGCATTTGAAAATATCTCTTAACTCTGATATAAGAATACAGTATACTATTTTGCTGACAAATCTGATCTTTATTCTGAAGGCAGTGGGGAGCCAGTTAAAATTTTAAGCATGGAAGTGATATATATTATTTAATTACTTTTATCTTTTATTTTGAAGTCATTTCAAACCTGCAGAAGAGTTGTGCAAACTTTCATATAACCTTTGCCTAGTTGTTAGGATTTTGCTTCATTAGCTTTATCAAAATCTTTTTCTCTATATATACACATATGATTATCATTATTATTATTCCTGAAACATTTGAGAGTTAAAGACCTCATGACCCTTTAAAATACTTTAGTCTGGGGTACCTGAGTGGCTCAGTCAGTTAAGCAGCTGACTCTTGATTTCGACTCAGGTCATGATTTCAGGGTCCTGGGGTTGAGCCCTGTGTCTGGCTCCTTGCTCAGCAGTGAGTCTGCTTGAGAATTTTTTCTTTCTCTCCCTCTGTCCTTTCCCCCACTTGCATGCAGGTGCACTCCCTCCCCCTCCAAATGAATAAATCTTTTTTAAAAAGTAAAATATTTTAGCCTGAATTTCCTAAGGACAAGGAAATTCTCTCATACAACTACAGAATGGTTGTCCAATTCAAGAAATTTAACATTATGTTAAATTAATACTATTATCTAATATACAGTCCATATTAAATTTTGTCAGTATTCCCAGTAATTGGCAATATTTTTTCTCCTACCCAGGATCATGCATTCATATCATTGTTATATCTCTTTAGTCTTCTGGAATATTTCCATTGCCTTTCTCTGTCTCACGACAATGACAGGTTAATTTTATAGAATGCTTCTCAGTTTGGTTTTGTCATTTTTTTTTTAAGTATTTATTTCTAAAAAGAGCTGTCTAGTGGCAGGTGAAGAGTGGATTGGGGCGGTGGGGGGCAAGGGGAATGAAGAGAGATTAGAAGAAGAAAGACCGATTAGACATTCAGAGTTGACCCTTCAAGGACTAACAGGCTGTAGAGGAGTCAGAGGGCATCTAGGATAGCTCTGGATGACATTCTAGTTATTTACTGCCAGTAATAAACTTTTCTAAAATGTACGTGTTTGAAACAGCAATTATCTTTCACGGTTTTGTGGACTGACTAGGCTCAGTTGGGTGATGCTCACATGATGTCCTTCATGTTGGTTGAGGCTTTAGCCATCTAAGGGTTTGACCCAACTGGATATCCAAGGTTAGCTCACTTGTGAGAGGAGGCAGTAGACCTGGCTGTGGACCACGAGGCCAGCTGGGACTGTCATTCCAGAGGGCCCAAATGTGGCATTTCTGCATGACTGCAGCAGATTCCTAGATTCCTCTAGATTCCTAGAGGAAGCATCTACCAGCATTCTAAAAGCTTTATTGATTGATACCTGGTTTTCATATTTTGACTTTTGGAAGATCCCTAATAATTTTAAATAGAGATCCTCATTTTTGTTAATGGTCAGTCATCATATGTGCTCTCTTGTTTGTTTCAATTTCTTACTTAAATTGGCTTCTTTTCCCCCTTCATACCCTTTACCTATTGACAAGGCCACACACATTTGATTTTTCTGTCACTTGGAATTACTGCCCTTTTCTCTAACTTGGAATTACTGCCCTTTTCTCTAACATAGTCTCTCGCTTTCCTTTGCATCCACATATATGCTCTTTCCATAACTCTTGACGGATACTTTCAGCTGACTCTAAAGTTTCCTCATTTTTTCCATTCTGATCTCTCCCAAGATCAGTGGTTTCATCTAATTTCTCATTTAAAAGATTCCTATTGGAAACAGATTTTTCTGTTTTTGATATCTCTTCTTTTTTGATGTTACAAAATATTATGATGAAGGCTTTCTTCATGCCTTTATTAGTGGCCGTGCCTCCCTCCACAGACAGCCTAGTTTTTTACTGCTATCTGCAGTCAGAGCAGACACATTATCTGCTGTCTGCATTTGATATAAATATATTATCTTCCACTTGTCTTCCCTTACTCCCTCATTTTCCACAACTCTCTCCAATGCAGCCAAGTGAGCCTACTTAACTATTCCTCATGCTCGAGTCTATCTCCTGATCCCATTTTCCACACTCACGTTAGAATGATGATGATTTTATAAAAATCATCCTAAAGCAAGGTCAGGATTATCAATATAGATAAAAAGAAACAGCACTCTATCTAGTGGTATGATACTAAGATGATGTGAACTGTCTGCCAAGTGACACACTTTCCTGCATACTGAAGGTGCAGTATAGAAAGACTGCCTCTGCCTTCAAGAAGCTTTCAGTGTAGTATCAGAATCTAGCACCCTATCTCTGGAAACCATTTATAAGGCTTTTAGGAAAAATGTCATATATAACAGTTAAAAACAGTCTGTTATAATAATCATAGCAACGGAAAGGGGATTAGATAATTACTATACCTGAAAAGAAAATTTAATTCTGATCCACGTTAAAGTAAAAAAAAAGAAACATGATGTTCAACATACTTCTTATTGTCTGATAAAGGAAACCTATCACTTTTCCAAGAGAGACAAACTTTTCCTGGTATTAAAATTTAAAGGGATTTGTTGCGGGTATCCTTGTATAGTGGCGTTTAGAAACATAGATAATGTCTTCTTCAGTAGTTCTGCATAAAATGTAATTACCCTTCATATGAGTATTTCATATATATATCAATAAAACCCAAAGTTAAAATCTTAACCTTCAATCAATAAAAACTTTCTCTTTATTTATTAATTTTTTTTAGATTTATTTTTTTATTTTTAAGTAACCTCTACACCCAATGTGGAGCCTGAACTCACAACCCTGAGATCAAAGTTGCATGCTCCACCAACTGAGCCAGCTAGGCGCCCCAGTCAATGAAAACTTTATATGTGAAGCCAGGTTAATATAGCCAGTGATTTTCTGGTATTCCAAATAGCTGTAGAGACAGAGTCTAGACCTTCTAAAAGGCTAACTCGTCATGTTTTTAGAAGGTGAGAGAATAATGCCTTATCAATTATCAGTCATCCTCACTTTAAAGATGAGTAGGATGATAACTTAAGATTTAGCTCTTTACTGAGCATCTTAAGGACCACATATTCTGTGTTATTGGTTGATACAAGATCTAGATCTACATGCCTTTTTTCCTTTTTAAGTAGGCTCCATGCCCAGCATGGAGCCCGGCACAGGGCTTGAACTCTCAACGCTGAGATCAAGACCTGAGCCGAGATCAAGAGTCAGATGCTTAACTGATGGAACCACCCAGGCGCCCCTAGATCTACATGCTTTATATGTTTAGATATTCATTGATTTACTGGCTATAACTGCTTTCATGCTACAGTGACAGAGTTAAGTAGTTGCGACAGACAGTCTGGCCTGCAAATCCTGGTATTTACTTCCCAGTCCTTTACAGAAGTTTGCCAACCCTGCATTAGGCTGTTACGAAGAATTACTATAAGCAGAATGAGGTGAGGCCCTTCTTCCTCCTCGTGTTGCTTCTGCATGTTCCTCGTGGCGCACCTCTGGTATGTGTGATTCTTGTTCCCTGCCCCAGCTCTCCTCGTGCTGCTCTTGCTCTGTGGCTGCACCAAGCAGCAAAGACCCCACGTAACCAGCGTGTATGAACAGGGACCCGGGTGTGCTCTTACCAGTGGAAAGGCACGTGAGGGAGAGGATGACTTGAGAGATTGTGCTGTGGCAGTAAAGGATCAAGTGAGGAACATTTTATGGTCCCTTAATTCTCAGAATTTGGTTTTGGGTATGTGTGGATGGAGAAGGGAAGGGGTAAGTATTCAGTGTCATCTCCTCATACCCTGTTGGGTTAGAAGAAAATTTTCAAAGAAGGGAACAATGTTGGCAGGTGGGGTCAGAGAGGAAACATGGACGTCACAAGAAACATTCAGTCGGGCAAGAAACCCTTCACAGTGGAATTATTGAAGTTCATAGGCTTTGAAGTATAACTGAGTTCCCACCTGTATTGTAATCAAGCAGACTTGTAGCCCTGTGTTCTTTGTGTCCCGTTAGCTATCTTTTCATATAACTTTTGATTTTGAATGTTCGGTTTGTTCTTGGATTCAATACCCCTCTTACCTTGATCTCCAAAATCTGGTTCATAGATCATTTGCTTATTGGCCCCTATATCTCTGCCTTGAGTTCTGAGTTTGCAGACCTTTAATTAGCTTCTGATCGAAAATGATGGATTTTACTGTGTCCTTCGGGTTCCTAGGCCCTTGGCTTACACCTGACAAATACTGCTTAGGCTTCCTGTACCCTGAACCTTTGGGCTTTGGTCCTGTGGATTGCCTTTTGAATGCAGATAAATCACAATCACGGGTGCACTGATAAGACCCTGACATTTGCCCACTATAACTTCTGAACCACTATCTTATCTGATCCTGTTGTTATTTGTGTCCTATGGTGAACACAAAATGCTTCATTAAGTTTATTCTGATCTTCATTTGAGCTGTATCCTGTCGTCTTTTGATAAACTAGCCAGGTAACTTACTCTTCTTTAAACTTTCAACAGCAGTAGTGTTTGAGTTCTCTTGGAGTTCTGTGTTGATGATGATAATTTTTGTATACCGGTACTCTTTTTTTAATTTTTCTATTTTGGGAAGAAAGTATTAAAATTTTTAATTTCTTTTCAATTTTTTCTACCTCTTACTGGTTTATCTGGTTTCTATATTTAATTTAAAATTAGGCTTATGTGATTTTATGTAGAATCGATATATCCAGAATTCAGATATAGGGACTCCAGACTTAAAGTAAATAGGACTAGTTTTTTTAAAAAGTTAAATTGTAGAGTGCACCTGGGTGGCACATCGGTTAAGCGTCTGCCTTCGGCTCAGGGCGTGATCCCGGCGTTATGGGATCGAGCCCCACATCCAGGCTCCTCTGCTGAGCCTGCTTCTTCCTCTCCCACTCCCCCTGCTTGTGTTCCCTCTCTCTCTCTCTGGCTGTCTCTATCTCTGTCAAATAAATAAATAAAATCTTAAAAATAAATAAATAAATAAAAAGTTAAATTGTAATGTTGAAACATTTTAAAACTGTAATAAAAAATGTTTTTCATATTTCTGTTTAGTCTTAGTATTAACAGGCATTTAAAGATCACACTTTGTGATCATTTATGGTAACTTAGTTTCTGGTTTGATTCCCAGTATTCTTTCTAAAAGATTAAAGTGACATTATTTGAAAAAACTATCTAGTTAGCTGTCATGGGATTTACAGAGTCTGACACTGGCACTGACAAATTGAAGTGAGCTATGTAACCAACTTAAACAGAATTCAGAAAGTATGTTTTTGGGTTTCAGAATACTAAGAAACAAGCTCAGTTTCACTTACTAGGGCATATTTTTATTTCTTCCTGCTTCTAGGGTTACAGGTGAAGTGAAGCACAACGTCACCAATACTGTGGTATGCAGAGTGCAAGGCGAATGGAATAGTGTTCTTGAGTTCACTTACAGCAATGGAGAGACAAAGTATGTGGACTTGACTAAATTGGCAGTAACAAAGAAAAGAGTAAGACCTCTGGAGAAGCAAGATCCATTTGAATCCAGGTATTTTATCCTCACATCCATCCAGGAAAGAGTCCAAAGCTCTGGATCTTAATCTAAGCCTTTTAACTAGATTGCGACCTTAGGCAAGTCACTTCACCAGTTTGCAGTCAAAGGATTATCCTCCTTATCGTAGAACTCTTAAAATTATTAACAAAAAACAGATGCCCTAACAGAAAAATGGGCAAAGAACATAAAGAGGCCGTTCAAAAATAGAAAAAAAAAATGTCCACTAAGAATGAAAAATTACTCAGTGTAATTATAATTCAAAGAAATATAAATTAAACAATAGTTTTTTAAACAATAACGTCTCTTGAGAAAAAGCAAATAGGCATTTTCAAACTGCTGGTTAAAATATAAATTAGTACAACCTCCCTAGTGGGTATTTTGGCAATATATGAAGTTTCTTAGATGTGTTCAGAGTGGTTGCTTCTAGAGAGGAGTACTGGTATCTAGGATAGGAAAGAGACTTACCTTTCACGGACGCCCCCTCCCCTTTTTAAGATTTTGTTTTTTTATTTGAGAGAGAGAGAACAAGCAGGGAGGAGGGGCAGAGAGAGAGGGAGAAGGAGCCTCCCCGCTGAGCAGGGAAACTGACGTGGGAATGGGACTTGATCCCAGGACTCTGGGATCATGACCTGCACTGAAGGCAGAAGCTTAACCAACTGAGCCATCCAGGTGCCCCCTTTGAACTGTTTAAATTTTATATCTTGTAGAAGTATTGCTGTATCAATTTAAAAAGAAAAAGGGAAATGAAGCATATAACATGTTAAGATCATGTAAATAGAACTAAACCATTTATAATTACATGTGTAAAGGGATTAAATACCTATTCACCAGACTCAGATTGCATCAAGAAACAGCAGTAATCACTGGGGAAAAGTGTTCTTCTTGGGATTTATCCTTAAAGGAGAGGTTCTTTTTATTTTATTTTAATTCCAGGATAGTTAACATAGAATGTGAAATTAGTTTCAGGTGTACAGTACAGTGATTCAAAAGGAGAGTTCCTTTTTTTTTTTTTTAAAAGAGTGTATTTATTCTTTTGACAGAGAAAGCGCAAGCGGGGGGAAGGGCAGAGGGAGAGGGAGAAGCAGGCTCCCCGCTAAGCAGGGAGCCCGATGCAGGGCTCAATCCCAGGACCCTAGGATCATGACCTGAGCCGAAGGCAATCCCTTAACAGGCTGACCACCCCCCCATGTCCCCAGAAGGAGAGGTTCTTAAAGTTTAGTCTGTGGACCCCCAGCTGTCCTTGAGATTTTCAGGAGGTTTGCAAGTTCAATTTTATTTTCATAGTAATGTTAAGATGTTATTTGGTCTTTCACTCTGTTGGCACTTGGATTGGCGGTACATAAGCAGTGGTGGGTAGCACTGCTGCTCTTAGCACTAACCAAGGCAGTGGCACACACTGTACACGTAGTCATTGTATTCTTCACTGCCCATGTACTTGCATTTTTTAAGATGCCAGGTTTTTGTTCTGTTTTTGTTTTTTAATGTCCTTTAAAAAGCAGTACAGGGGCACCTGGGTGGCACAGTTGAGCCTCTGGCTCTTGGTTTCTGTTCACATCATGATCTCAGGATCATGAGACTGAACCTGGCTTTGGGCTCTGCACTTGGCATGGAGTCTGGTTGAAATTCTCTCTCCCTCTCCCTCTGCCCCACCCAGTCATGCTCATGCCTGCTGTCTCTCTCTCTCTCTCAATAAAAATAAATCTAAAAAAAAAAAAAGTACAGGTGGCTAGTTTTATTTTGAGTATCCATTGAGTACCCATCTTTTTAATATTCTACATGACAAATTGGTAGTACACATAAAGCACTGGGGGTAGATATACTGAGAAGTATGATGGTTATCTGGAGGAAAAGCACTTGGGCAGTTGTTTGAGTTTCAAGCTGAACTAATTGCTCTTTTCCTGGAACACTATTTCATTTCTTTTCTTTTTTTTTATATTAGTCACCGTACAGTACATCCCTAATTTTTGATGTAAAGTTCCATGATTCATTACTTGCGTATAATACCCAGTGCACCGTGCAATACATGCCCTCCTTAATACCCATCACAAGCCTATCCCATTCCCCCACCCCCCTCCCCTCTGAAGCCCTCAGTTTGTTTCCCAGAGTCCATAGTCTCTTACGGTTCATTCCCCCTTCTCTTTACCCCCCCTTTCTTCTTCCCTTTCTGCTTAAAAGAATGATTGGCAAACCATGACTGTTCTAATTTCAATACTGGGCAGACATTTTTCTTATAAATGAATGACACGAACATGGCACTTCAAGGAAAACAATTGACACTATTTTTTGCTAATAATAAAATTTAAATGGAAACAACGTATGGATTAAAGACCTAAATGTGAAACCTGAAACCATAAAAATCCTGGAAGAGAGAGAGCACAGGCAGTAATTTCTCTGACATCAGCTATAGCAACATTTTTCTAGATATGTCTCCTGAGGTAAGAGAAATAAAAGCAAAAATAGACTATTGGGATTACATCAAAATAAAAAAAGTTTCTGCACAACAAAACCAAAAGGCACGCTATAGAATGAGAGAAGATATTTGCAAATGACATTTCCGATAAAGGGTTAGTATTCAAAACATATAAAGAACTGATACAACAACAAATGTTGACACCCTCTTGCATTGTTGGTGGGAATGCAGACTGATGCAGCCACTACAGAAAACAGTATGGAGGTTCCTCAAATTTTTAAAGAACTACCCTGTGATCCAGTAATTGTACTACTGCCTATTTACCCTAAAATACAAAAACACTAATTCAAAGGGATACATGCCCCCATATGTTTATAGCAGCATTATTTATAAACTATGGAAGCAGCCCAAGTGTCCATCAATAGATGAATGGATAAAGAAGATGTGGTACACACACACACACACACACACACACACACACACACACACAGAGGAATATTATTCAACCATAAAAAAGAAGAAATGTTGCCATTTGCAATGACATGGATGGAACTGGAGAGTATAGTGCTAAGCTTAAATAAGTCAGAGAAAGACAAATACCATATGATCTCATTTATATGTGGAATTTAAGAAACTAAACAAATGAGCAGAGAGAAAAAGGCAAACCATGAAACAGACTCTTAACTACAGAAAACATACTGATGGTAACCAGAGGGGAGGTGGGTGAGGGTTGGGGGAAATAGAGGATGGGAATTAAAGAGTAAACTTACATTGATGAAAAAGTAAATAAAGTGAAAAAAAATTTTTAAATAAAAAGGAGAAGGGGGAGGAAGTGGAAAGTAAGTAAATAAATAGATGAAAACAACTTAAGTGTCTCTCAGTGGATGAATGGATGAGAAGCTATAGTATACAGGGGCACCTGGCTGGCTGAGTTGGAAGAGCATGTGACTCTTGACCTCAGGGTTGTAAGTTTGAGCCCCCTGTGGGGGGTAGAGATTACTTTAAAAAATGTTTTAAACTTAAAAAAAAAAAGTTGTAGTATATACACAATGGATTTTATTCAACCATGAAAAAAGGAAATCCTGCTACTTCTGACAACATGGATGGACCTTAAGGGTATTATGCTAAATGAAATAAGTCAGAGAAAGACAAATACTGTATGTTCTTACTTATATGTACAATCTAGGCAAAATAAAAGCCTCATGGAAAATAGATCAGATTTGAGGTTACCAGAGATCAGGGGTGGGGGGCGGAAGAATTGGATAAGGGTGATCAAAAGGTACAAAGTTCGAGTTCTAAGATAAACTAGTACTAGGCATGTAATGTGCAATATGAAGACTACAGTTAACATTGCTGTGTGGTGTATTTGAAAGTTATTGAAAGAGCAGATCCTAGGAACTCTATAATCACAAGGAGAAAAAAACTTTTTTCTTTTGTATTTATATGTAATGATGGATATTAACTAAACTCACTGTGGTAGCACATGTAAGTCAAGTTATTGTGCTATACATCGTAAACTTACATAACAGTGCTGTATGTCAGTTGTATCTCAAACTGGAAAAACTACTTAAGCTTCAAGGCAAAAATCAGAATTTTGGAAAACTTGTATCTGCCACCTGAGTGTGAAAGCTTCCCGAGTAAAGGGTTTTCTGATGAAATTTGTGGTGATAGTAATGATTTTTTCATATTACATAATAAAATGTCAACATCTGGAAGATCATTTTTCAAGTGAACAATGTATGATACTGCAAATCATTCAGGATCCATTCAAAACTCCAGTCAAGATAAATGGATAAAGAAGATGTGATATATATAATGGAATATTACTCAGCCATCAAAAATTGAAATCTTGCCATGTGCATTGATGTGGATGGAGCTAGAGTATATTATGCTAAGTGAAATAAGTCAATCAGAGAAAGACAGGTACCATATGATCTCACTCATATGTGGAATTTGAGGAAAAAAGATGAACATGTGGGAAAGGAGAAAGGAAAAAGGAGAGAGGGAAGCATCCCATAAGAAGACTCTTAATGATAGAGAACAAACTGAGGGTTGATGGAGGGAGGTTGATAAGCTAGATGGGTGTTGAGTACTAAGGAGGGCACTTGTTACGATGAGCACTGGGTGTTGTAAGTGATGAATCACTGAATTCTACTCCAGAAACCAATATTGCACTATGTGTTAACTATCTAAAATTTAAATTAAAAAAAAAATCCAGTCAAGATGCCAATTAGACCAACGAATTTCCAAGTAGCGCAGTATAAAAAATTCATTGACATCTTTCGGTTTCCACACTGCAGGCAACCTTTAAACAACAACCACCTGGGGTGCCTGGGTATCTCAGTCAGTCAAGCATCTGACTCTTGGTTTTGGCTCAGGTCACTATCTCAGGGTCGTGAGATCAGGCCCCACATTGGGCTCTGCCCAGTGCAGAGGCTGCTTAAGATTAAATAAATAAATAAATGAATAAGATTTAAAAACTACCACCTGCTGAATT
The DNA here is from genome assembly GCF_002007445.2 of Ailuropoda melanoleuca. NCBI lineage: Eukaryota > Metazoa > Chordata > Mammalia > Carnivora > Ursidae > Ailuropoda > Ailuropoda melanoleuca. The sequence goes on along the minus strand of NC_048218.1, from coordinate 67,266,306 downwards.
TGATACAATGCCAAAGAATTGAATTACTTGAAAAATAGTTAAAATATTCTCTTTTCCAGCTATGTATCCGTGTGAGTCCAGATTTTCTTAACATTTATTTTTATCTATTTAGAGAGAAAGTACCACCAATTTTACCATTTATTTATTCTCTGGATTTCCTTCATGTATGTTATTTCTTTTTTTCCTAAAGATTTTATTTATTTTAGAGAGAGAGAGAGTGTGTGTGTGTGTGTGTGTGCATGTGGCAGGGGAGGGGCAGGGGGACAGGGAAAGAGAGGATCTCAAGCAGGCGCCACACTGAGCACAGAGCCCTATGCGGGGCTACCCAGGACTCCAAGATCATGACCTAAACAGAAACCAAGAGTCAGCCACTTAACCCACTGAGCCACCCAGGTGCCTTTAGATTTTCTTTATATAATTTAAAACAGTGTATCAGAACAGAGTGAATGTAGAAACAGTTAAAAGAATCCAGCTATTATTGGGTGCTTGGGTGGCTCAGTCAGTTGAGTGTCTGCCTTCTGCTCGGATCGCGATCTTGGGGTCCTGGGATTGTGTCCGGCATCAGGCTCCCTGCTCAGCGGGGAGCCTCCTCCTCCCTCTTCCTCTTCCCCTCCCTGCTGCTCGTACTCTCTCTCATGCTTGCTTGCTCTCTCAAATAAATAAATAAAATCTTTTTTTAAAAAAAGAAAAAATCCAGCTATTATTAAAGCATACAAATGCTTAAGAGATATTGTTGGATTCTCTTTGCTAAAATTTTATTAAGGATTTTTTATATCTACATTCTTGGGAGATGTTGGTCTGTTGTTTTCTTTGAGGAAGTTTTAAACTACAATTCAGTACCTTTTTAGGGATATTGAGATTGTCTTCTTGAGTGAAGGTTGGTAGTTTGTGTCTTTTAAGGCACTGATTCATTTCATCTAGTTTGTCAAATTTATTGGCATATAGTTTATAATATCCCCTTAGTTTTCTTTTAATATGTGTGTGTAAGCTCTGTAGTGATGTCCCCACTTTCATTCTTTATGTTGGTAATGTTTTCTTTGATCAATGGGATTAAAGGTTTTTATTAAGGATTATTTATTAAAGGATTATTAATTTTACTCAAAGAACCAGTTTTTATTTCATTGCTTTTTGTCTGTATTTCTATTTTGTCATTCATTGCATTCTGCTCTTTTTTATTTCTTCTTTTATGCTTATTTGTTACATCATTTGCTCTTCCTTTTTCTAGTTTCTTAACAGGGAAGCTTGGGTCAGGGATCAGCGAACCTTCTATAAAAGGCCGGAGAGTAAATATTTTAGGCCTATTGGGCCAGATAGTCTCTACCACAACCCCTCAGCTCTGCCACTGAAGCATGAAAGCAGCCACAGACAGTGAAAGGATAGATAGATATAATTATGTTACAATAAAAATTTATTCACAAAAGTGGACAGCCAACCGTGGTTTGACCCGATTAGGCCATCAGTTTTTCTTCTTTTAGGAAATTAAATATTTATAAATATTTAATATATTCTCTCTAGGTCTGCTTTATCTATATCTCACAACTTTTGAACTTTTGATATGTGCTTTCTGATTTTCCTTGGTTTTTTTTTTTTTGGACTCATGAAGTAATTTAGTAATGTTTAATTTCCAAATATTTGGAAATTTTCCAGCTATCTTTCCATTATTGATTTTTTAAAAAAGATTTTATTTATTTGACAGAAACGCAACTAGAGAGGGAACATGAGGGGGAGTGGGAGAGGGAGAAGCAGGCTCCCTGCTGAGTAGGGAGCCCGATGTGGGGCTCGATCCCAGGACTGTGGGATCATGACCTGAACCAAAGGCAAACGCTTAACGACTGAGCCACCCAGGTGCCCCTCCATTGTTGATTTTTAATTTAACTTCGTTTTAGCCGAAGGATATACTTGGTGTGGTTTCAATCCTTCAGATTTATTGAGCTTTGGTTTTATGACCCTGAATATATTCTGTCTTGGTAAATGTTTCATTGCACTTGACAAGAATGTGTATTCTGTTGCTGTTAGATGACAGTATTCTGTAAATATCGATTACCTCAAGTGGGTTGTTAGTATCTTTCTAGTACTTTGTGTTACTAATTTTCTGTGTACTTGTTCCATCAGTTGAGATCAGTAATTGAGATCAGTTTTTGAAATTACCAATTATAACTGAATATTTCTCTTTGTAGTTCTGTAAGTTTTCATGTTATTTGAAGCTCTGTATTAGGCACATGCACATTTGGGATTGTATGTCCTCTTATGCACTGAGCCCTGATCATTATGAAATGATCTTTATCCTTGGTGATAGTTCTTGCTTTGAATTCTACTTTAATACTATAATACTAAAATTGCCACTTAAAAACTTTATCAAGATGGGACGCCTGGATGCCTCAGTCAGTTAGGCATCTGCCTTCGGCTCAGGTCATGATCCCAGGGTCCTAGAATCAAGTCTCACATCAGGGTCCTTGCAGGGTCCCCCCTGCTCTTGCGCTCGCTCTCTCTCTCTCAGACAAATAAATAAAATCTTAAAATAAATACTCTATCGAGATGTATTTTACATATTATAAAATTCACCTGTTTCAAGTGTATAATTCAGTGATTTTTAGCAACTTCCCTGAGCAGTGCAGTCATCACCATAAATCAGTTTCACAATCTTTATCCTCCCGTAAGACCCTCATTTCCATTTACAGCTGAGGTCCATTTCATTCTTATCCCCAGTCTCAGGGACTGTAGTTTCCATCTATAAATTTGCCTTTTCTGAACACTTCAGATAAATGGAATCATGTAATATGTGATATCTTATGTCTGGCTTCTTTCACTTAGCATAATGTTTTTGAGGTTCATTTATGATACAACATGTATCAGTAGTTCATTTTTTATATTGCTGAATAGTATTGCATTGTATGGAACCACATTTTGTCTATCCATTCACAAGTTGATAGACATAGCCAGTTTTGGACTATGATGATTAATACCACTATGAACACTCTCGTGCAAATCTTTGGGTGGATATGTTTTCATTTCTCTGGATAAATATCTGAAACTGGAATTGCTGGGTTGTCTGGAAGTTTTATATTTAACTTTTCGGGAAACTGCCAAACTATTTTCCAGAATGGCTAACCATTTTACATTCCTGCCAGCAATGTATAAGTGTTCTAGTTCTCCACATCCTATCAACACTTGTTATTGCCTGCCTTATACGCATTACACCCCTTCTAGTTGGTATGAAATAGTCTTATTATGGTTTTCAGTCACATATTCCAAATGACTAATGATGTTGAACATATTTTCATGTGCTAATTAATTACCCATTTGTTTATCGTCTTTGGTGAAATGTGTGATTGTCTTCCTGGGTTGCAGGAGTTCATGAATTCTGAATGCAAATTTTTTATTGGAATGTTTTGCAAATCTTTTTTCCTTGTCTGTTGCTCATTTTTAAATTTTCATAGTGGGTTTTTTTCAGTATAAGGTTTTTATTTTTTCAAGATGAGATTATCAGTGTTTTCTTATATGGATCATGGTTTTGGTATTGTATCTAAGAAATCTTTGCCTAACCCAGACTCAAAGATTTTCTCCTATGTGTTCTTGTAAAAGTTTTCTTATGATTTAAGGGCTGAGGTCCTCTTTTTGCTTGTAGATACCCATTTGTCCCAGCACCGTTTGTTGAACAGACTCTTCTTTTTCCCAACGAGTTGTCTGGGCAGTTTTCTTTTGCTTGGAGTTAGTTGAGCTTTTGTCCCTCTGCTGTGCCTGTAAACTCTAGCCAGTGAGTTGGAGCACCCATAAGACTCCCCTCATTTATTTCCCTGCTCCCAGGAATCACTGTCCTGTGCTGCCTTTTGCTCAGTATCTGCAGTCTCCATTGTTTCAATACATTTTGTCTGGTTTCCTAGCTGATTAAAGGCAGGAGGGTAAGTCTGGTCCCCATTGCCTCATCATATCCAGAAGTAGAAGTTGTCTCTTTACCTTTTAGCTTTTAAAAAATGTATTTATCTTTTTGCTTATTATTTCCTGAGTTTCTTAAAAATAATCTTACTATTACTTGGTAAAATACAAATTATTTTTAATTTGAAAAGAAAAAGTAGAATCAGCAGCATCTTGGGCATTAGTATCAGCACCATAATATTCTGTGTTCTTGTAACTCACAAACATGAAATTATATATCTGATTCAGGAAACATCATTTGCAAAAATTACTGTTAATTTTAAGGGCATCAACTATTTAATTATACTTTTTTAAAGAACACTTGTAAGATGTGTGGTTTTTCTAATTACAGGCGATTGTGGAAAGATGTGACAGACTCTCTGAGGGAATCTGAAATTGATAAAGCCACAGAGCATAAACGTACCCTGGAAGAACGCCAGAGGACTGAAGAAAGGCATCGAACTGAAACAGGCACACCCTGGAAAACCAAATATTTTATTAAAGAGGTTTGTCCTACATGTCTTCAGACTAAAAGTCATTATCTACTTAGTGAGAACTTTGGCTTACTAGGCTTTCTTGAATTGTTATCACTTATACATCTTTATTTCTGAAACTAGTCCAGCTTAACCATGAGCTTTTTCGTGAGCTTTTCACAGCTTGCCAAAGTTAAGATAGTTTACCAGCAATTCAGATGAAGTAGATTTTGGGATTAAATTGACCACAAATAAAAATGCTAACATAATCTCCAATCACAGTAGAGATTATACAGTTTATAATTTATTGCCTTTTGAACGACACTGAAACTCTGTTCACCTCCAGAGACCACATTTTATTTATTTATTTATTTTTAATATTTTATTTATTTGACAGAGAGCAAGAGAGGGAACACAAGCAAAGAGAGTATGAGAGGGAGAAGCAGGCTTCCCGCCAAGCAGAGAGCCCGATGGGGGCTTGATCCCAGGACCCTGGGATCATGACCTGAGCCGAAGACTGACGCTTAACGGCTGAGCCACCCAGGCACCCCGAGAGACATTTTAAAGGGAGACATGAGAAAATTAATTAGCTACACAAAGGTGGTGAAGTGACTAGAATCTTTGCAACATTTAAGGAAGAAAGAATGAAGTGGGGTGTTTAGCCTAGAAAACCGAAAATTAGGGCCTTTGTTGTAAACTTCTTCGGATATGTATTAGCTTTCTCACGTAGAAGTTTTTATCAGTTTGCATAGCAGTCACCTAAGGTAGGTCCAACCTACCAGGAATTTTAAGCTTAGCTTAGGAAGGAATTGTACAACAATCAAAAACATCCAATAATAACAAGGGAGTACATTTTATAGTAATGCATCACCTGTCCTGTGTGAGACCATGGCTTATGTGGAAGACTTTGATGCCCTGATTTTGCAGCTGGACTAAAAAATTTTTGGAGTCTTATCTAAATTTAAAGGTTCTTGTTTTGTTTTGTTTATTACTTTTTAGTAGAACTTAGAGTAAGGTGAGATATCAAGAAAAGTTTTCTTGTCAGGGGTGCCTGCTGGCTCAGGTCAGAAGAGCATGCAACCCTTGATTTCAGGGTTATGAGTTCGAGCCCCCACATTGGGTGGAGAGATTACTGAAAGAGAAAGAAAAAGGGCTCCTGGGTGGTTCAGTCGGTTAAGCATCTGCCTTCAGCTTGGGTCATGATCCCTGGGATCAAATCCCACATTGGGTTCTCTGCTCAGCGGGGTACTGCTGCTCCCTCTGCCCCTTCCCACCCCCGCTGGTGCTCTTCTCTTCTCTCTAAAAGTAAATAAATAAAATCTTTTTTAAAAGAGAGAAAAAAAAGAAACGTTTTCTTGTCGATAGCCAAGTCTAAAGAAGCCCACTGAACCTTAATATTGGTCTGTCAGGAAGGAATTTGCAAAAAGTAATTTGATCTTGATTTTTGGATTGTTATTAACCCTAAAAATCCATAGTTTATTATAGTAGCTTCATTACCTTCATTTTTCTAATCATTGAGTATCTATTAAAAGTACTGGCCATTTTCATGGATAGGAATAATAAAGGGAAAAGTACTTTACATATCTATTCTTTTATATGAAAAAATAAAATTTTGTAGTTATTATTCAGTGATAGTCTGGTAACTTTGGATTTTTTTCATTTCAAAGAAAGCAGATGTACCGGGAGCAGATTCTAGGAGGAGAATTTCTAAGGGAGGAACTCTAAATCATTAAAAGTGAACTTTGGGAGTCAAGAGCAGGGAGCTATAAGGGCTAAAAGATACAGGGACACCTGGCTGTCTCAGTCAGTAGAGCATGCAACTCTTGATCTTGGGGTTGTGAGTTTGAGCCCCATATTGGGTGTAGAGATCCCTTAAAAATAAAATCTTAAAAAGGTACAATTAATGAAATTTTAAAAGATAGGCACCCTGATGCTTGCTAATAACATGACATGTAAAGTCGCTACTTCTCATTTATTCTTGGACAGATATTATTAAGAGCCACTACCACTCTAGCATTCTGTGATGTGATTAGTTGATATCTTTTTCAAGGAACAGGACTATAAGGAGTTGAGAATTATCAACCAGGTGATTTAATATAAACAACATAATGGTTGCTATTTTTTTTTTAAGATTTTATTTGAGAGAGAGAGCATGGTGGGGAGAGGAAGAAGCAGATTCCCCGCTGGGCAGGAAGCCCGACATGGGGCTTGATCCCAGGACCCCAAGATCATGACCTGAGCCGAAGGCAGATGCTTAACTGACTGAGCCACCCAGGCGCCCCTAATGGTTGTTATTGTTAAAGGAAAATTATTTTGATACTTACTAAAAACGTCAAGGAACTCTTCATTCAGAACTATTGTAATAGAGAAGAGGATGAAGGTAGGGAGAGAGGAACTTGATTAGATATCAAGGGTGGGAGAAGAAGAGTTTCAAAATCAAGAATTTGGGGTCGGGGGATTCTTGGTAAACTGGCTTACCAGAGTTATTTGCTAAAATTGAGCTCGGTAGGCCATGGATGAGGCCTAGTCAAGAAGAGTGCTCAAAGAGTGCTTTAGTCCCACTAAAATGCAGTCAAGGAGCGAATGAAGCCTTGTCACTAGGAGCCAAGTAATTGCTGGCCTTAAGTCATTTTACGAACAAGATAGAATATATATATTTAAGAATATTTTTAAAATATTCTTTAATATAAATAGATTGGAGGAACTATGCATTAAGGACGGGTTCCAGTCTGACTTACTTCGTCTAGTCTTGTGAACACTGAACTCCAGTCTGTGTCAAGTCCTGCACCCCCGTATACGGCTTCATGCATTTCTTTTCCTCACTTGCTCTTCCCCTGGTTCTAGTTCATTCTCTGACTCTAACCTGATCTCCTTGCAATATCCTTCTGTTCACAAGCGCCAGGGAAAACTAAGGAGAGTAGAGTCAGGAAAGAACTAGAAAACAGTACTCAGATACTAGAGATGCCAGTTAGGTGGAGAGAACAGCTAGTACCTTGATGACCATTTCTTTGTGCTCAGTCTGCATTGTCTTGGCAAAATTGGCAGAATTGCTACAAATGATCATCGGGCATCAACTAGGTATCCCCGGACCAGAACTTCTCCCCTAATCCTAGCTAAACCACTGGTATGACTTAATGTCTTCAGCACAGAGATTTTTTTTTCTGTCACAAAAACTCTTGTTTTTAAATGTGAGAGTAGAATTCCACATCAGTGAAGGTGTTGCCTCTAGTTTGGGTTACTGATTGTGAAAACATTAGAGGAATCGTTCTTTGATTTACTTTTTTACTTGTTTCAGGGAGACGGCTGGGTTTATCATAAACCCCTTTGGAAAATAATTCCAACAGCACAACCAGCAGAGTGACACACACTAACACCCGACCAAATGAACTTCTTCTCTGTTGACCCTAAACCCTCCCAGAACGGAGTCATTGCACTGAGTGACCTACTTCCCGATTGCACAGACTGAATCTAGCTAAACACGAATGTAGCTGTCAAGGCACCGTAGAACTGCAGCAAGACCAAAGTGTCGAAGAAGCACGATGGGCCTCTCACCAACCTGTTCATGTGACACGAGCAATATCATCTGAAAACCTTTCACGGGAGTTATTAGGTGATTAATCTTTTATCCAGTCCCTGCTAAGTTTGAATCCCCTCTTTTTGCATGGGGGCAGCAGATAGACACAACAGTGAGAACTCAGTGATTTCTTTTTAGTGAAAAGTGAAGTCTCTTTCAGAGTTTGTGCTTTGCTTTCTATCAGTAACTGAAGTGTTCACTACTCTTATTACAAAGAGGAGGAGGACGATGACCCAGAAGTGGATTCAGCCATTGTGCCTGAAATCAGTGTTAAAAAGTCAACCAGGTTGTAGTAACAAGGCATTCTGTTCCTTCCAAGAGACTGTGTGCCTGTGTCTGAGGAGCTTATCCATTATCCACCTCTGTTGGAACTCTCTTTTAAAAAGTATATTTATAAATTGATTAGAATTATAACCATGGAGAATTTTTCTTCTGAGCATTTTAATATACTTGAAAACAACATTGACTTGAAAAATTTCAGAACATTTTTCAATACCTAGTTTTATTAAATACTACACTTGAGAGACAATTTTTTTAAATGTGTTCATGTCAATATGATGAGATTTTGGCCTTTCTCAAGAACTGAGTCATTAAAGAACATAGCAAACGTTAAAGGATAAAACTGTTACTTTTTTTCCTTACCTTTTTTTCACTTGTAGGTTAATATCCAGTATTATGTGCTATCCCTCTGGATAAGTATGCTTCATCTTACCTCTGTTCACTCAAATTTAAAACAGCTATTCATATTTGTCAGTAATTCAGAAGTTACATATGTGGCTGAGTGCATGTATGGTATGGTTCTCTTTTCTTTTCAAGGAAACTCAAATGCTGAAGAAAGAATATGAAATAAAAGGTTATCAGGAAGTTGTATTCAGGTACAAATCTTTTTTTAAATAAGTATTTTATTGAGGTTGAAGAATTGCTGGCAATTAAAAGGATAGTGCTAATTATGGCTTTCATCATTCATTCAAGTATTTATTGAGCACCTACTTAACGGTGCTCCACACTTGTTACTGCAAGCTACCTTAATTTTCCAAGAGTGGTGCCTTACTCTGTTTCTTCTGATGTGGTCTTCCAATCAGTGTGTGTAACATACCTGTTATTCATCAGCCATGTCGGTGGCTGTATCTCTTGCATCATCACAAGAAGTTTAAGCTTTGTGCTCTGATAAATTGTGTTTTATTGAAGGGGTTATAGGATGAAAACAGCAAAACAATAATTTTTTCAACAAATTGTAAATTATAAGAAAATAACTGGTTTATGTACAACCATTTTAATGATTCCCTTGTTCATTTTTGCTGTGAAATGCACTGAAAAATCTCAAAATGACTTAATTGTTCATGTGTTGGGAAGATTGAAAAATAATAAAACTAGAGAACAATAATGCCTTTGTCTGTTTCATGAATGGAGAGAAGTAGAAGGTTTATTTTTAGGAGAGTTAGCACCTGTTCATTTGAGAGGGATGTTGATTTTTCTCTTGACATTCTTATTTTCAGGAACCTCTTAGGGAGAAAAGGAAGTAGATTCAGTAAGAGTTTTTAAAGACTAAAATGTTTAATTTAAATATACTGGAAATAGAGCAAGAGTGTAAAATTAAACTAGAGATTTTTGTTTTGTTCTTTGAACCATTTGAATACCTATTTATTTCATTGAATTGTTGAATCATTTTAAGAATTACTGAAATACGATTTTAAAAATTCTTCAGGAAAACAATACATTTATGTGTAATTGAAATCTCCTCATGATATTGGATTGCTTCTTTGACAAGAGTGAACTAATACTGCTTTTGGGTAATTACCTTGTCTCTGTCTGACTTCCCACTGCACCTTATCTACTAGAGAGAGCTAGAGGCTTATTCTGTTTCATTTTTTTTATTCACACCTTGTTGATAATTGGCCAGAGAAATGAGTCTTTGTAGCAGTTGCTACTTATTTGTATCTTTTTCTTTTAGGTCAAACTTTTAAAGATGCACTTTTCTTCTGGCTATTGGGAATTATGTGTTAAGAAGTCCAAGACCAGGGGCACCTGGGTGGCTCAGTCGTTAAGCGTCTGCCTTTCAGCTCAGGTCATGATCCCAGCATTCTGGGATCGAGCCCCGCATCAGGCTCCCTGCTCGACAGGAATCCCGCTTCTCCCTCTCCCACTCCCCCTGCTTGTGTTCCCTCTCTCTCTCTGTTAAATAAATAAATTNGGCAGGAATCCCGCTTCTCCCTCTCCCACTCCCCCTGCTTGTGTTCCCTCTCTCTCTCTGTTAAATAAATAAATTAAAATCTTTAAAAAAAAAAAAAGTCCAAGACCAGAAGTGACAGAAAGACCGTGTTCTGGCCACATATTTGGGCTTTTTTTTTTTCTTTTTTTTGCCATGGTGATACCACCACCCTATACCTTCTGTCAAATATTTATATTAAGCTACACAATCATATGCTAANTTCTTTTTTTTGCCATGGTGATACCACCACCCTATACCTTCTGTCAAATATTTATATTAAGCTACACAATCATATGCTAATTAATTGCATTGTGAATAGACAGTTTTTAAGCCCTGAAAAGTAAGTTTTAGATTGTGTATTGGGTGAGATATGGCATCTATGTATCAATTCACTGTACTCTTCAATTGTGACCAACATCACCTCTGATGTCTACTTGCAACCAAAAATAAGATGAAAAAAAGTATTGAATTTCTCACTCCATAATCCTAGTACTAATACATTAGTCTCAACTATAAATATCTGATACTTGATGAACCAGCTTCTACAGATTAGTTCTTAAAGGATTTATTAATTAACTAGATAAGGATGAAATTTTGTTAAAATATTGCCTTAAGATGAAGGCCAACTTCTATTCAGTGTTTTCCCCCTCAGAGAAAGACAAATTGGTGTGATCACTCCAGAATCCATACTTGGGAGGGGCTCCTTAGAGCTACTGCAGTGAGTGGAAGCTGATTTATAATTCACCAGAGATGGTGGGAGAAGGAGAAGATGATTCTACCAGATGAGGATGTAAAATACAAGTTCATACACATGAAAATGAAAATTCTAATGAAATATAGTGGCATAAGATCCCTCCTTGGTCCAAAAGCCAAGCTGCACAAGAAGTTCTTCCATATTACAAAGTGTTTTCATATGTTTTCACTGTTTGAGGTTCACAGAAACACTGTGAAATTACAGTCAGGGATGGCTATGCCAGCTTTGCAGATGCCGAAATTAATGCTCAGAAAGTTTAGTGCTCACTTCAATTCAGTTAGCTAGACCTTCAACAAACATCTGTGAAGTGTTCCTTTGGGGCCAGATGGTACATTGGATTCTGATGTGACAAATAGTATCCCTACCCTTACAGACTTAGATGAAGGAAGAAACCAAAACCTAAACTCCCAGGAATGGGTTGTTGACATGGACATGGCTAACTGGTCTTTCCAAACCCCAGAAAGATACCATAGTACCTAGGTACTTTGGAAGGCAATTAGTCAATGAGTTGAAAATGAGGGGCTGCAGAGGGGGGCGGGGAGGTACATCTGGCTGGCTCAGTCAATAGAACATGTGACTCTTGATCTTGGGGGTCATGAGTTCGAGTCCCACATTAGGTGTAGAGCTTACTTTAAAAAATAATAATAATAAATTCTTAAAAAAACAAGGGGTTTGGCTCAAAGTCTACGTAAGAATTCCCAAACGATGCAACAAGGTGACTAACCCTTGTTCCACCCTATAAGACTAGAGATTGAACGAGAGAGGTTTCTAATGCAGGGACACAAGTTGATAATACTGAGAATGAGGAACAAGTTAAAAGTCTATGTGCTTATTGATGAGACCTTACAGCCCCTTCCCCTGTCCAATTCCCAAAATATTGGCAGTCAGACTTACTCCTTCAGGCAAGAGATTAAAATACCGGTTTTGGGAGCACGACTCCAGAAAAAAGTCCTACAGGTATATTTGGAGGGTCCACCAACAAGAAAATTCTCAGTCAACAACCCTATTAATTAAAGCCAGGTGAGCAACTCCTACAACATAACCCTCCACCTTTTCCCCAAGAAACTACACACATCCATCCTTCCACCAACACATTGTATCTATAGACAATTATATCTCATTTTAACAGCTAATAATCAGCAGACGTAAGAGGAAAGAGCCCAACATGAATAAAAGAGATCAAACAGGAAGAAAAAATTTGAGGAAACATAATTTGGGAAATAACTTCAGAAAAAAATACATCTTCAGACTGGGAGCAGATGATCCTACTCTGATGAAACATAAGCAAAATGCTATCTTTTTTTTAAAAGAGTTTATTTTATTATTTATTTTAAGTAGGGTCCACACCCAGTGTAGAGCCCAGTGCACGGCTTGAACTCAGCCCTGAGATCGAGACCTGAGCTGAGATCAAGAGTTGGATGCCTAGCCACTGAGCCACCCAGGCGCCCTCAAGATGCTATCTTTAAAATGGACTGTTCAGGAAATAAGACCACGTCTTGGAAATTTAAAATATGACAGTTCAAATTAATCACTCAATTGAAGTTCTAGAAGATAAGTAAGAAAAAGCTCTTGGCAAATAGAACAAAAGGACAAAAGATGGACCACAGGAGAGAAATACGAAAATTAGAAGAGCAATCCAGGAAGTCTAATATACAGCTAGTGACCAGGCAAGGAATTAAAAACCAATGGAAGGAAAAATAGTGGAAAATATATACACATATATGTAGAAGACAGTTTTCCAGAACTGGGTAACATGAACCCAAAGCAGAGTACCATGAATATCCTACATAGTAAGGGGAAAATAAAAGCCCAGGGGTGTCTGATTGACTCAGCTGGTACAGCATGCGACTCTTGATCTCAAGGTCGTGAGTTCAAGCCCCATGTTGAGCATGGAGCCTACTGGGGGGAAAAAGGCCCAAACCAAAGCATAGCATTATGAAATTTCTTAACACTAAGGATAAAGAGAAGATTCTAAAAACAATAGCATTGGCTTTCTCAACATCACTGAAATCTAGAAGGCAAAAGGGAAATACCTCCAATTTCGCCTAGAATTTTATCCCCAGCCAAAAGACAAATCTGACAGGCGAGATTCTAAAACAATTTTGTCCGGGGCGCCTGAGTGGCACAGCGGTTAAGCGTCTGCCTTCGGCTCAGGGCGTGATCCCGGCGTTATGGGATCGAGCCCCACATCAGGCTCCTCTGCTGGGAGCCTGCTTCTTCCTCTCCCACTCCCCCTGCTTGCGTTCCCTCTCTCGCTGGCTGTCTCTATCTCTGTCGAATAAATAAATAAAATCTTTAAAAAAAAAAAACAAAACACAATTTTGTCCTAGCTGTTCCTTTTCTGGAAACTATTAAAAGCATATGCTCCAGCAACACATCAGAGGAGAGAGAAAAGCAGGCATTGGAAAAGATAAGAAGTCAAGAAAAACAGGCGCCAACAGAGGAAAGCGTCAGAGACGTGCCCACTCTACGATATCTGGGTAGTCTCCCAGGAACTAGCTCCTCCAACAGCTATTTTATCTGTGGACAACACTGACTTTAGCAAGTTCTTTGTACCAGATCTGTCCTAGTTCTAATGGAGCTCCTATAAGAGTGTTTTTTCTTGCATATAGCAATATTTCATATCTTTGAATATTAGTGCTCCCAGTTGTCATATTTGAGGTTACTCAGCTGTGCTTCACACGGTGGATCTCTGTCTTGATCAGTTTCCCGAGAATACACCATGTATCAGTGTTACGTGGACTACTCAGAAAAGGCCAGTACATTCCAAGTGGAGTCTTGTTTTAGGCCCTTTATGTCTTATTTTTTTTTTCCTTTTTAACAGCTTTGTTAATGTGCAATGGACTTAAACTACACATTTTTAAGTATACAATTTTGTAAGTTCTGATGTGTGTATGCTCCCATGAAACATCACCACTATCATGATAATGAGAATATTTATCATTCTCAAGAGTTTACTCTTGCCTCTTTGTAATCTCTCCTTCCCACCTTCCCCTCCCCCCACTCCTGTCTCCTATCAGGGAATATTGGTATTCTGAGGCCGCCATAATAATTACACAAACTGAGCGACTTAAAACAACAGAAGTTTAGTCACTCAGAGTTCTGGGGGCCAGAAGTCTGAAATCGAGGTGTCAGCACCACCATGCCCTCTAGAGGCTCTAGGGGATAATCCATTCTTTGCTTCTTCCAGCTTCTGGTATCTTTTGGCATTCTTTGATTCGTGGCCAGTTACTCCAGTCTCTCCCTGTGTGGTCACATTTTGTCCCCTTCTCAGGGTCTGCCTCTCTTCTGTCTGTTTCAAATCATTTTCTGCCTTCCTCTCACAAGGACACTTCATATTAAATTTAAATCCCACCTGCATAATCCAGAATGATCTCATCTCAAGATCCTGAATTATATCTGCAAAGACCCTTTTTCCAAGCAAGTAGCATTCACGGTTTCTGGGAATTGGGATGTGGACATATATTTTGGAGGCTACCATCATTCAGTCCACTCCACCACTAATCTGCTTTATGTCATAGATTAGTTTGCATTCTCTAGAATAAATGGAAAACAGAATGGTCTATTTTGGCTTATTTCACTTAGCATAATTATTTTGCTTCTTATCCATGTTGTTCCATGTATGAGTGGTTCATTCCATTCTATTGCTGAATAGTAATTAATTGTTTGGATTATACCACAATATTTGTTTATTCATGTACCAGTTGATAGACATTTGGGTCATTTTCAGTTCTGGCCTAGTACATACACAGCTGCTGTGAAATTCTCATACAAGTCTTTGTATGACATATGCTTTCATCCATCTTGGGTACATATGTAGGAGTGAAATGGTAAGCATATGTTTTTAATTTTTTAAGAAATTACAAGTGATTTTTCAAAATGGTTTTACCTCTTTACACTCCCTCCAGGAGTGCGTAAGAGTTCCAGGTGCGTCACGTCACTGGCAACACTTGATATGGACTGTCTTTCTAATTTTTGCTATTCTAATAGGTGTATCATGGTAGCTCCTTATGGTGTTAATTTGTACAACCCTAATGATTAGTGATGCAGAACATCTTTTCATGTGCTTAAATGCCACCTGTATACCTTCTTTGGTGACATGTTTGTTCAAATCTTTTGCCCATATTTCATTAGGTTGTTTTTGTATTGAGGTGTGAGATTTCTTTATATATACTGGATACAAACCTTTACCTTTGGTTTGTAAATAATTTCTCCCATCTGTGGCTTCTCTTCATTCTTTGAACAGTGTTTTTCTTTCTTTCAAGAGGGAGAATGACAGAGACAGAGACACAGAGAGAACACAAGCATACAGGAGCAGGGGAAGGGAGAAGCAGACACTCTGCTGAACGGGGAGCCCAATATAGGACTCAATCCCAGGGCCCTGGGATCATGACCTGAGCTGAAGGCAGATGCTTAACCGACTGAGTCACCCAGGCACCCCTGAACAGTGTCTTTCAAAGAGCAGATGTTCTTAATTTTGATAAAGTCCAATTTATCAAATTTTTCTTTTATGGATCATGCTTTTGATGTCCTCTCTAAGATCTGTCTAACCCAAGGTCACAAATATTTTCTCCTATATTTTCTCAGAAGTTTCATAGTTTAAGCTCCTACATTTAGGCATATAATCCATTTTGAGTTAGTTTTTGATTAAATGTGGTGCAAAATGTCTCAAAAATTTTTTGGTTTTGTTTTTCTGCAATGGGTATCCAGTGTTTTCCATGCCATTTATTTAAAAGACTATCCTTTACACTGGAGAGATATATGCACCCCTATGTTCACTGCAGCCTTATTTACAATAGCTAAAATGTGGAAGAAACCTAAGTGTCCATATCTCTAGTCGGATGTATAAAAGTCAGACAAACAAAGACAAGTATCTTTGGTTTCACTTATATGTAGAGTCTAAAAAGCAAATAAACAAAACAGAAACAGACTCATAGACACGGGAAACAAACTGATGGTTGCCAGAAGGAGAAAGGGTTGGGAGGTGGGTGAAGTAGGTGAAGGGGATTAAGAGGTACAAACTTCCAGTTATCAAACAAGTCATGGGGATGAAATGTACAGCATCGGGAATATAGTTAATAATATTGTAATAGCTTTGTATGGAGACAGAGGGTAACTAGACTTATTGTGGGGATAATTTTGTAATGTATAGAACTAAGGAATCAGCAAATTTAAAAGATTTATAAAACATATTTGCTAAATTATTAAAGTAATGACAATACAAAATTAAATAACTTCAGTAACAAAAATAATGAATCAGGGGTGCCTGGGTGGCTAAGCGTCTGAGCCGTCAGCTCAGGTCATGATCCCAGGGTCCTGGGATGAAGTCTAATATTGGGCTCCTCGTTAAGCAGGAAGCCTGCTTCTCCCTCTGCCTGCCACTCCCCCTGCTTGTTCTCTCTTGCTCTGACAAATACATTTAAAAAATCTTTAAAAAAATTTTTTTAAAGTAATGAATCAGTATGATGAACACCTGAAACTAATAGGATATTGTATATCAATTATACTTCAATAAAAAATAAAAATAAAAGACTACCCTTTGTCTATTGAATTGCCTTTAAGCCTTTGTCTAAAATGAACTGATCATAAATGTATGGGTCTACCATGGACCCTATTTTGTTACATCAAATTGGTTTGTCTCTCTTTATACCAACACTGCACTGTCTCAAATGCTGTAACTTCATAATCTTAGAGTCAGATAGTGTTAAGTCTTCCAACTTTGTTATTTTTCAAAGTTGTTTTGGCTATTCTAGTTTGCTTTTCCATATAAATCTTAGGATAAGCCTGTCAATTTCTACAATAAAGCCTCCTGGGATTTTGTTGCAATTTCATTGAATCCGTAGGTCAATTAGGGGGGAATCACATCTTACCAATATTGAGTCTTCTGAACCATGAACACAGCTCCACTTATTTCAGTCTTCTTTAATTTCTCTCAGGAGTATCTTGTGGTTTTTATTCTACAGGTTTACATATCTTATATCAGAGTTATTTCTAGATTGTTTCTAGAATTTCTTAAAATATTCTAGAGTGTTTCATATGTTTTATAACATTTTAAAACATTTTCAATTTTTAATTGTCACTGATATATACAAGAAGTACAATTTATTTTTGTATACTGAGCTTGTATCCTACAGGCTTGCTTAACTCATTTATTATGCCTAGTAGCTTTTTTGTAGATTCCTTATGATTTTCTACATAGAGGTTCTTGTCATCTTTGAATAGAGTTTTATTCTTCTTTTTCAATCTGAATGCCTTATTTATTTTTCTTGCTTTATTGCATTGGTTAGAACCTCCAGTACAAAATGAAAGAGAAGTGGAAAGAGCAGACATCTTGCCTTGTTTCTGATATTAGGGCAAAGCAGTCTTTTATAAGTATGATGTTACCTGTAGGTTTTTCATAGAAACTCTGATTAATTTGAGGATGTCCTTTCCATTCCTACTTTGGTGAGAGTTTTTAATCAGGAATTGTTAGATGGGTACTGTTGCCTAAGTTTGAACTTGAATTTGGAAGCCATCTGGTCGATTGTTTATTAAATGTATAATCAGTTAAAAACCTCATCGTCTTAATCCTCCTATGGCTAAATCACAAAGCATTATTGAAGAGTAGGCTTAGTAGAATTTGAAGCCTAAAGATGCCTTCTTAATTTTTGGTTTTGCTCTTTACTGTTTGTGAGACATTAGTCAAGTCAGTCTAACCTCCTCTAAGACTCAGTTTCCTTATTTTTAAATTGGTAATAACAAAGTAATGTTAACAACCATGCAGGACTGGCATTTGCCTGAACCTGAAATCACCTTCTTAAATTTGGGGGCCTAAGTATTTTGTTTGCCTTATCCTAGTTCTGGCCCTACATCACGATATTCAATTCACTGTGTTCCTAGAAGTCACAGTATTCTCCAGTACTGTCATTCTGAATCTAGTTCTCACTCTGAGAGACCTAGATTTTTCTGAAATGACATAATGGAACAAATTCTACATACAGAATTTCAAATTCCTTGAACCTAAACTGACATTTCTTTTTTTTTTTTTTTAATATTTTGTTTATTTGACAGAGATAGAGACAGCCAGCGAGAGAGGGAACACAAGCAGGGGGAGTGGGGAGAGGAAGAAGCAGGCTCATAGCGGAGGAGCCTGATGTGGGGCTCGATCCCATAACGCCAG
Source organism: Ailuropoda melanoleuca (assembly GCF_002007445.2). Taxonomy (NCBI): domain Eukaryota; kingdom Metazoa; phylum Chordata; class Mammalia; order Carnivora; family Ursidae; genus Ailuropoda; species Ailuropoda melanoleuca. The sequence goes on along the minus strand of NC_048218.1, from coordinate 67,248,225 downwards.
GATCACGCCCTGAGCCGAAGGCAGACGCTTAACCACTGTGCCACCCAGGCGCCCCCTGAATTAACATTTCTGCTCTGTCTTTTAATAATTGCAGGGAAGGGAAAAAAAAAAAAACACAACAGTATTTTGAATTAAAAAAAAAAAGCTGTGGGATCTTGGGCAAATTATTTGGTTTTTCTGAACCTTATTTTCACAAACTGTAAAATCAATAATAATACCTATTTTACCTACCTAATATTAGGTGTTTGGAAGCTCAACATGATGATGGATGGGCTTTAACTACAAAATCATCTCTGAAATATATAAAGTATTAGCATGCCAACTGTGAGAGCAGATCACGGCTAAAAGCTTGATGAATTCCTGCAGAGCTCAGACATACTGAAGAAATGACACAAAAATGTTCCAAGTCTCCACATTTATTGAGCCCATTCCTTCCTTTGGTGCACAGTGAATCACTGGTGAGTCACTAAGTCAATCACAAACATACTCAAAGGACTAAAGTAGACGACTGGTTGGCTCTGTCTTAGGCCAAAAACTGCATCTCCTAGTGAGCAACTTTCACTTGATTTTCAAATGAATTTCATTTCATTCAAATTCTCTTTAATCAAAGTTTAATTTATCAACAATAAAGTGTATGTACCTTAAGTGTACAATTCAAGTGAGTTCTGGCAATCGTATATACCCATGTAATACCCACTTCAAATCAAGATATAGAACTTTTCCCTTAACTCAGAAAGTTCCCTCAGGCCCCTCTGTAGTCAAATCTTCTGCCCTCCCAGAGGTAACTGTTCTCATTTCTATCACAGAATATTAGTTTTGCTTATCTTGGACTTCATACAATGGAATCATACAGAATATACTCTGAAAAACTTTATTTTTGTTATGTTAAGATTCTAGTTAAATAGGGCCCAGAGCTAGGTATCCATGTTCCCTTGGCTATTTAAAAGCAGAGGTAACTTGAGATTTATATTTCCATTCACAGTTGTTATAACAGTTACTTTCTTTTTTTTTTTTTTTTTAAGAGNAAGAGTAATTTATTTATTTTAGAGAGAGTGAGCTTGAGAGCTGGGATAGGGACAGAGGGAGAGCGAGAGAAGCAGACTCCCTACTGAGGGCTTGATCTCACAGCCCTGAGATCATGACCTGAGCCCCGAGCCAAAATCAAGAGTCAAACGCTTAACCAGCTAGCCACCCAGGCACCTCACAGTTACTTTCCGATTGTCCTGGTTTCCAGAACTACCCTGAAGTGCAATAAAAGAGTGAGTACTTAAGCAGGGAGTCAGGAATCTTGGGTTTCAATCTTTACTTCATTACTTTGGGCAAGCTTTTAGCTGTAAGGTCTGACCCATGAGAATTTTTAACTTTTTATAATTTTAACCTAGTTTACTCTTAAAAATAGGCATATTTCTCTTAAACATTTGAAACTGAATTTTCTGTGTAGGTGAACTTTGGGGAAAGTTATACTTATTCTCTTTAGACCTGTTCTGCTGACTCAAGACATTTAGATAGGTCTGCATTGTATGTAGCTTCTTCCAAATTGGGATAATATGGTACAGTCCAGATACCAGGCTGAAACATTTCTAAAAACAAGTAATTCCAATTTTGGAAAAATCTTATCATGGTTGACTCAAGGTAGGAAAGCAATGGACTGGAGATGAAAAGCTGAAGGCTGACTTCTTTCTATTATGTACCCGTTTGTGCCACTTAATTTCTGTACTAAGTACATGTATTAATTTTTCAATTTTTTCTTTTTTTTTTTTTTAAAGATTTTATTTATTTATTTGACAGAGAGACAGCCAGCAAGAGAGGGAACACAAGCAGGGGGAGTGGGAGAGGAAGAAGCAGGCTCATAGCGGAAGAGCCTGATGTGGGGCTCGATCCCATAACGCCGCGATCACGCCCTGAGCCGAAGGCAGATGCTTAACCGCTGTGCCACCCAGGTGCCCCAATTTTTCAATTTTTTCTTTCTTTTTTTTTTTTAGAGAGGGAGGGACGGGCAGGATCAGAAGGAGAGGGAGAGAGAAAATCTTAAGCAGACTCCGCACCTAGCACAGAGCCCAATGCGGGGCCCTATCTCATGACCCTGAGATCCTGACCTGAGCCCAAATCAAGAGTCAGACACTCAACCGACTGAACCACGCAGGTGCCCATAATTTTTCAAAATTTTTAAATAAAATTAAGAAGTGGAGGTGAAATGACGTGTATAGCTGAATATGAACTGCAAGGCCAAAAAGAGAGCTACATCCTGTATTGTTCAGTTAATATTATTTTCTAAACATTTGATAACCAATGAGCCTCGCCCATGCCTGATGGCTGAGCTTAAATGGATCATTTCCTGCCACCCCTCTTCTTCCCCTACCCACCTCCACCACTTTCCAGTATGACTCCAGGACATGACAATGTCATGTTTGCCCAAAATATATCATGCCTTAGTGCTTCTCTCCACAGTGTTTCTGTGGCCTTTAACCCCCCACCCACTCCACCTCTTGACCTGGGTAAATTCTTCCCTCTTCCTGCTCTCACTACCGTTCCTGTTTGGACGAGGGCTCCTCCTCTGTGTTCCTATGCTTATTACATAATATCATAATTGCTTTTTTCTTTTAAATAGCTTGTTTTTTAATTGTAAAAGTAATTGATGCTCATTGCAACATTTCAACAAGGATGTGTAAATATCAAAAGAACTTTCCTCCTGCCAACCCCCATCCCCACTTGGAAGGGTACCAAAGAGTGACTTTCCACACTTAAGTAAAAATTATTTAAGCAGTACTTGAATTTATTTCCCTATGTGAAAGATTTAAATCACAGGAGTTTATAAAGGAACGCCCCTTGGATTTTGCCTTCACTTTCCTTCCCCAAATCATTAACGGTGTGCCGTGTATCCCTCCTACCCCTTTCTATCCATTTCATATAAATGCCACATGCGTGTGTGGCAGATACTAAAACACCAGAACTCAAAGTGCTCTCATTACCAGATCTTCCTTTCCTTTTCCTCTGTGCCCTGCTTTAAAGGGGATTCTTTGTATTCAGAGCAAGTTTATGGGCAGAGATGACAGAGAAGCAAAAGATTTCTCTGCATAAGAAAGCTCTTGGAGGGGGCGCCTGAGTGGCTCAGTCGTTAAACGTCTGCCTTCGGCTCAGGGCGTGATCCCAGCTCCCTGGAATCGAGCCCTGCATCGAGCCCCGCATCGAGCCCTGCATCGCGCTCCGCTGGAAGCCTGCTTCTTCCTCTCCCGCTTTCCCTGTTTGTTTTCCCTCTCTCACTGGCTCTCTGTCAAATAAATAAATAAAATCTTTAAAAAAAGAAAGAAAGATCTTGGAGCCATCCTGAGAAGGAAAGAAAAGATCTGGAAGGGGAGGAAAGGGGGAACCCTAAATGAGCAGGGAGTTTTGAAGGAAGCAAGGGGAAAAGAAGGGAAAAAGCTGCTTTGAGGAGTAGGATGCTGGGGAAATGTAGATGCGCAAAGAGAATTTTTAGCAAGTTTTAATGTAATTTAACATAACTCCTCCTTTACTATCTCAAGAGACTTTCAATAAGGGTCACTGTTAGGTCTCAAGGCTTTAGGAAGCCATTTGTGTGTTTCTTGTAGAAGTAGCTTTAGGTCCACCCTGGATCTGGGGGTGGAGTGAATCTCCCTTGAAGCAGCTGGGCTGCATGGAGGAAGTTTGTGGAAAATCAGTTGAGCGTCTGACTCTTGATTTGGCTCAGGTCATGGTCTCAGGGTTGTAAAATCAAGCCCCACATCAGGCTCCACGCTGAGTGTGGAACTCTGTTTGAGATTCTCTCTCTCCCTCTGCTCCTCTACCAGCTCACCAGCGCACTCTCTCTCTAAATAAATAAATAAATAAAAATGTTAAGGGAAAAAAACTCACCAGAATTCTAAATTTAAATTATTGAAATACTAATGAATAAGGATCATCAGACAGCTTCAGAAAGCCTCAAAATGAAAGCAACAAACTTAAAAACAAAGACCCAGGAGGAAACAGGAATAACAAACGGGGAGAAAGCAAAGAGGTGAAAGGTTCTGGCTGGTAACCTTGGAGATTCAAAATAATACTGCTTACATAAAATGTCAACAGGATGGTATCTATAATAAAGAAACCATCAGAGAATAAGAAAGAACTTTTGTACAAGCCAGAGGCCTGCGAATCTCTGCACTTCTTTCTTTCTTACCTCTTGTGTCCAGTTTGACAAGTCCAACTAACTCTGCCTTAGGAATGGCCCTCATCAGTTTGTGTCCCGAACTACTATTCTGTCCTCTACAGCACAGCCCTAGTAATCCTTAAAAATCTCTCCCCTCCTTAAAAACCTCTGGTGGCGGAGGGGCGCCTGGGTGGCACAGCGGTTAAGTGTCTGCCTTCGGCTCAGGGCGTGATCCGGTGTTATGGGCTCGAGCCCCACATCAGGCTTCTCCGCTATGAGCCTGCTTCTTCCTCTCCTACTCCCCCTGCTTGTGTTCCCTCTCTCGCTGGCTGTCTCTATCTCTGTCAAATAAATAAATAAAATCTTAAAAAAAAAAAAAAAACAACCTCTGGTGGCTCCTGATTTCCCATGGGATAAAATCCAGCCGCCATAGTCAGGTTTACAAAACTCATTACATCCAGTCTCCCCCTCTAGACTTACCGCCCCATTCTCTCTCCCAGAAGCCTGCGTTTCTCCACACTGAACTCCTCCCAGTTCCGAGACTTGCCCTTTCCGGCCCCTAGAGCTCTAAGTAGAAAGCTCTTCCGGCTTCCCCGCCAGGCATACTCCTGCTCAGCTGTCAACACCCAGCCCAGACTTCCCTGTAATCCCAAGCAGGATTCTGTACCTGCCCTCAGGACCCTCATTAGTTCTCTGCTTGAGCCTCTGTTCCAACGGAACTCGCCAGATTCAGGGACTGGTAGGTGCCCCATGCAGTCACTCAGGATGAAGGAACATGGCAGCAGGGTGCGTGGCCATGTCAGCAGCCACCTCACCCCTTCTCAAGTGGAAAAGAAAAATGCCTCCTTCCACACTTCCTCCAGAAGGAAATGCCTTCTTTGATAAGCTTCGATGGCCTTCAGAAGAAGCTCAGTCAGGTACTCTCTACCTCTTACTAAAAAACAGGCACCTCTTGGGCGCCTGAGTGGTTCAGTCAGTTAAGTGTCTGGCTTCCGCTCAGGTCATGATCCCAGGGTCTTGGGATCAAGTCCCGCATCGGGCTCCTTGTTTAGTGAGGAGTCTGCTTCTGCCTTTGCCTGCCTCTCCCCCTGCTTGTGCTCTCTCTTTAAATAAATAAAATCTTTAAAAACAAAACAAAACCAGGCCCCAAATGGAGTCACTTGTACTAAGCCCATATCAGCAAACCAAGACTTTGTACCTAACCTAATTGCAGTTTAGTCTTTCCCATGAATGTGACCTTTAACCAGTCAACCTGGAATTCTCCGGTCAGCAGTAGTAAGGTAGTGTGCGTGATAGACCTCCACCTTTCCCCGAAAGGGAGGTGACCTTGGCTGAAATAATACACCTCTCTCTTCCTCTTTCTGCCTCTTTGAAGAGCCTTCCATTTTGTGTAGCTCTTTGGAGCTCCTTTGTATTTGCTAGATGGGATGTTGCCTGATTCATGAATCATTGAGTAAAGCCAATTTGATCTTTAAATTTACTCAGTTGAATTTTGTTTTTAACACCCTCAGTCCAAGTTTGGGGCGAGAGCTCTTGTCCTGACCGCTGCTCTGCTACTAACCCATTGTTAGTCGTGACTGTGGGCAAGTTAACTGCCTCACTGGCCTTCACTGTCCTTCTCAGGAAAATGAGGGAATGAGGGCATTGGATGAGAGGACCTCTGAGGTAATACCTCACTTGTGATCTCCAGTTTTGGGTTGTTTACAAAGGGAAAATCTCAAGAGTGGAAAAAATGCCCGCCATTTCCCGTTCACGTCAGAGCTGATGGCTGAAGTTGGTGGTTTCTGGAATTAATCAGCTGACTCAGACCTTTGCAGCTTCCAAACTTCTCCTACCTAACCAAGGGGAGGGGCAAGTAGGGTGAGGTGGCTCAGAGCCGCCCCCTGGCAGAGGCCGGCTCTGCCCCATCAGCTAGGTCTGGCTGCAGAACGGGACACGGTGACTGCCGCCGCTTGCCTCTCTCAAGGGCTGCCTCCTTTCTCTGGAGGAATTGATTGGCGCACGGGGACCAAGCGGGGTCCCACTGCAGCCATTCTCCCCTCCCCTCTCCCCTGCAGTGCTGAGGAAAATTCATGTATGAGGAGGTGTCTGCGGAGGCTGGAGGGGGAAAGGCTTTCCTTTTGCCTGGTCAGTACAGTCAGAGCTACAGTGGGCAGGAGGCCAGGGGCCTGACCGGCTTGAATAAGTAAAAATGCAGCTGGTTATTATGTGTTTGCTTGTTTTCTTCTGTACGCCACCCGCCACGCATTCATTCATTCAGTGGCCGAGTGCTGAACACCACTCGAGCCCTGAGAGCCCAGAGCGTTGGGCCACAAAGAAGAGTGCGGCAGGGTCTTGCTCTTGCTGAGTTCACTGGCCCAGAGCGGGAGACAGACACGTAGGGTTTGTAAATGAGTGAGCAGTGCTGGAACAGAGAAAAGTCAGCCTTCAGTGGAGGGGCTGCTGAGTGTATGGGAAGGAGGGCGCAGAAAACCCCCAAGTCTGGGGAAAACAGAACTAGTCCCAACACAGGGCAACGGAGATTCAGTATGTATTCATGTACTCAAAATTATTCCTGGTATTCAGAACGTCCTTTATTGTTCTATAGATGTCAATGAAAAGGGCAAAATAGGAAAATTATCACACCAATGTAAAAGATTTCCAAAGGGTATCAGTCACTACAGCCCCTTGCCTGTTTCTTGCTCACTTTTCGGATGTGTCTTTTTTCTAAATTGAAGATTTTATTTATTTGAGAGAGAGAGCGAGCGTGCACATCCGGGGGAGAGGGGCAGAGGGAGAAACACACTCCCTGCTGAGCGGGGAGGCAGACATGGGGCTCGATCCCAGGACCCCAAGATCATGACTCCAGCCCAAGGCAGATGCTTAACCAACTGAGCCACCCAGGGGCCCCTCTGTTGTGTCTTAAATGGGCTGCTTGTTGGACAGAGATAAGACCCTGCACGTAACTTCCTCTGTCCCACTTCCTGCCCTCGCTTCAGTCCTGCTCCTGAGAGTCCTCCCCTTGTGGCGCTACCCTGGGAACCACTACTCCCTGAGGGATGGATGGCCGAAGTACGATCCCCTTTGGAGGACCAAACCTCTGACGAGTGACAGCAAAGTTGTTCCCCTGTGGCAGGCAGCACAGCATAGAGCAAATGGTAGCAGAAGTTCTGAATAGAAGATCCATCTGAAACATGAATGCTTAAAACTAATGTACGGTAAATTTAATTTTCTCACACATGCAGCTCCCCCACAACTAAGATTATGCTGGAAAATGATCAATGCGGACTCAGGGAATCAATAGTTTACAAAATGCACTAAATACTGTGAAGCGTCAAACACAGGAGGAGGGGTGCCCCCCTCTCAGATGATGTGATTGGTGAGCTGGGAGCCGGGGAGTGGGGAAACGGGGGG